>NC_091490.1:4726583-4904583 GCF_947461875.1 Haliaeetus albicilla
GTTTCCTGTTTCTATAAACATGCTCTGTTTGAGAAGGGGCTACTATGGGCACACATGTGTGGTTTATAGCTAGTTCTGTGCCAACATAAATCAAGCCAAATGCCATCTCGGTGACATAATGTAAGACTTATGCTTAAGGGAGTCCACATACATAAGTAAGTGGGTTCCAAAGTAATTAATTTGAGGAGTCCACTTACATTTCAATCTCACAACCAGACAGACTGCCTCGTGGTTCCCTTGGCTTTTTAGCGTCAGACTCCCCAAATTTCACTCTTCCATTTCCTTCACTTCCTCACCTTTCAGGGTCAGAGCTTAACACCGCAAAGGGAAATGAAACAGAGAAAAACAAAACAAAACAAGCTGCGAAGCAGATTAAAGCCACATTTGACATTCAGAGGTACATGGTTCCTTTTTCAGCTACAGGTATGAAGTAGTAATAATTCCGTGTCCACAGCTCACAGTATAAACATGGTCTGAAAAAAATGGAAGTTTTCTAAATGCATCCTCACTCAAAAAATGTCATGGCTTTTAAAATGTATTCTATTTAATGTTCAAGTCAGCTGAACTCAAAACTGCTTCTTTTTGCTTAGAAATGATCTGGGAAGTAGACAGAAACCCTCTTACACTTCCCTCAATTCTTGGTGCTCTAAATGCACCATCGCTGAGGGGAAGGTGTTTGCAGAGCAAGCCACAGAAATGTGTACTTCTGCTTGTTAGAGAGGATGGATTGGCCTGCTCCGCTCTGTCTGACAGATGTCTTCTCCGGAGTGGGACCGAGACAATTGCCATCAACCTGTGGCTCTTGCAGAATTCCTGCTCTGACTGTGCCGTTAAGCAACACCTCGTACACCAGTCTGCTCAGCAAAACTAACTTGCTAAAGTCAGGGTCCAATTCCTTTCCCAGGAAAATCAGAAAATTAACTCTTACTACCTTCTGCGGAGGCTGGACCAAACACAAGTGAAGAGACATGCAATTAGTCACGGGACAAAATGGCCCATCCAGATTCAAGAGGTGAGATGTTTTATGGGAGGTAATTAGCTTTTGCTTACCCAACTTATATACGCTGCCCTGAGTCAGTGGGCATGAGGCCATTTAGCAATTCATGGGATCAATCTTAAACTAAGGATTCCCATGTTTTCAAAGCAGAGAAAGCTGGAACTGTTTCACACAGCCAACACAAAGGTTATTAGCTTGGTCCCACATTTCTCCCTATAATATGCTCACATCTCATGAGGAAGTCAGAGGGATTACAGCATATTTTTGCAGATCCTAGTCTATTCTTAAACTGCAGTGTTTGCATATTTGTTTGCTCAATACTAGCACAGAACCTGGTTCTATCAGACAGACTGCTTCAGCCTTCATGCTTTTTAAAGAAGAGAGGACGGTGTTAATACGGACATTTCCAATGAGATCTCCTCTGGTTCATTCTAAATGTTCAATCTCATTTTCAGAAAGGATGTCAGCTTTGCTTCTGATTTAGCCTGATGAATGTGCAGCAAGTGCCAGGGCTGCCTGAATATTTTATGCATGTATTTCTATAGAGGTCATCATTCTAGCATGATTGATATATAATGAAGGAATATGAGAAGCCAGTAAGAGAGGTCAGACTTCATGGACTTGGTGAGAAAGGCCCAGAAAAAGAACATGAAAGCTAGTAACAGAGTATAAGAAAGCATGGCAATGACTAACCTTTCCTGGTGAATAAGTGTTTACATAGCTAAACTTTTACTAAACGACTAACCAGGCAGAAATGAAAGACCCTCACTTCCAAGTTGATTATTGCATCTCTTCTTCTTTTTCATTTTGGGACCTAGAAAATCAAATTTCAGAAAATGGTGCCGTGCTTTTGAAAACCCTAATACAATTTGCTGAACACCAGTGGCTTTTTCTACAACAGCTTAAACAGACATACAACACTTCCATGATTTTGAAGATCTGAGGGAGGAACTAGATTTTTCTTTTTTTGGTTACACTTGGAATTCTTCTTCTGTGCTTGCCTTGTGTCTGAAGACATGTAAACAGAGGAGAAAAAACATGGCTAAAGGAGTTATTCAACAAAATAAAAAAGTGCATGTGTACACTCATATGGAAACAAAGAAAACATGCAGAGAGTTAAATTTCTTATAAGAATCTCCTTTATTTTAGAAGAGAAAATGTAATGATTGTATGATTTTAATGTTTATGTAAAGATAATGAACAGATAGAATAACTGAACAAAGCCATTAAACAAGACTAAACTTCCCAGATACAATTTAATTTAATTAATGCTCATATATGGCCCTCTTCCTCATGTCAGAAGACATTCAGTCTTCAGAAAAATCAAAATAAATGTTCAGAATTTAAAGGGCAGACTGTAGCTCAGAGGTGAAACGAAAGTAGCTTTTGAACAAGTCATCCCAAATTTAGAACAGAACTCTTCTCCTGCTGCAAGGCAAATGGACGATTCTTCCAACCCGGAGACAAAAGTGTCCTGAAAGAAAACGCACTTGCAGTAATCAGCCACATTGAACACAGTAACAAATGAGATGAGAGTGGAAGAGTTAAAATGGACGTGCAAGTAGGAAAGAAATGCAGCATAGACTTGAGGCTTGTCTAAATTCTTTTAGTTTTTAGGAAAATAAATGTCTTCCATCACATCCTGTCTCGTGCTTTCATGATCATTTTGCAATTTCCAAATTTTTACCAGCTAAAAAGAGAACAACACTCTACTTTGCCTGTGATGGTAGGATACCCTGTGCTGATGAGATGATAATCCTACACCAGATTAGAGAGCTCTCTGGTCCTTCTTGTATCTGTGGTTGTAAACACTAAGAAAAATTTAACAAAAAAAGCAAAAGGAAGTTTGCAATAGGCAGCAACGGGCAAATCTGCCCACAAGAAGTTTATTTCTTCTCACTAAAAGTCAAAGCCTGATTTGCACCGTGAAGTAATTCCTGTGCCTTGCACAACTCTTAATTATTTTCAATCCTTGCTGTAGTCACTGTAAGTGTCCTCATAAACTGGATAAATGCACCTTTTCCAGGGTTCTGAATTCTTCCTGGTGATGTTTTGTGGCAATTAATTTCTTTTAAGTTCCAGATACCTTCAAAGATGCCTTAATCAACAGCACATTCTGGCCTCACCACAGAGCTCCTGAAATTTGTATGCATTAAGTCCAGGCAAGCCGCTCTGAAACTGCAGACAGCTGCCCACAAGAGGGGCAAAAATGCAAGAATTTCCCATGCTCTCCCAGCCAGCTGGTAAGCTCCCTGACCCAGCAACCTGCCCACCAGCTCCTGCCACGGATCTGGGCAGAGGAGGTTTAAATCCAGCCACTTACTCTTCCTTACCCTGCTCCAAGGAGCTGCACCCACCAGACACCAATCCCGGGAGATGTGCTGTGGAAGCCCACCTTCCCGCTGGTCCTGGGAACCAGGTTCTGGCTGCAGAGAATTCCTTCAGCAAAGAGTGAGGGACAAAGTAAGTGGGAACAGAGGTAGCAGGGACGCTCCCTGCAGCCTCCGCTACTCCCAGAAGATGTGCTTTTGGGGAGAAGGGGTAGGGAGCCTGAATTAGTGGTTTTGACGTTGGGGGAAGAGGTGGAATGAGTCTTAACAGAATGTGGGAGGGCATGGGAAAGAAACCCAGAGAACTGCTGATATAGATCCTTAGGTCAGTATAATCAGCAAAGGATCATGCAATAAGCCAGGAGCGAAATCATGGCTTGAGCAATGATTTTGTGCCACCAATAAAATCCTGTGGGGAGTAGTCACTGAAAGGGTAGGCTTAGCCTGGGTTTTTCATATTTAGGAGCACAGGCAGCTAAAGAGCTGAGGGGAAATGATTTATGAGGACAGAGCTAAATGCTTATTGCTAGGTTAAACAACAAGTAAAGGCAGACATAACAGCCTACAAATACCCATAGGAGTAAAAGTCAGGGAGTGTGAGGAATTGTTTTGAACAGCAAGATAAATTTCCTAAGACTGAGGTGCAGTGGCTTGTGATACACTTGCCCAAACAGCTGAAGTTTTGTCAGTCACGACTAGCCTGGGCAAAGCACAAGCAAATGAAAGGCAAGGAAAAATTCTGTGTTGCTGGACAGGTGAAAGAGATTATTCAAATCTTTTGTGTTCACATGAGCTCCACTTCTTTATCACTGGAGAAGCTATCTGCAATGTTCAGCAAAGTATATAGGAGTTGGAGACAGCATTCTGGAGATATACTGCAACCGCTTTTCCCATTACGATTTTTGCGATAGCAGCAATTACAAACCTTATTTCATCAAGACAGTTTCAGGTTGATTGTATAAATGAAGAAGTCACATAGCTGCTATTGCAAAGGAATAAGCACACGAGATCACTCATAGCTAGAAAGACTATCTGCCACAGCAGTTTCACTACAATTAACATCAAATTTATCCTGCGCAGAGGATGAATGTTAAAATTGTACCCTATCTCATGGCCCCTTAAGCCCCTGAAATAGCTCTTGAACGGACTTGAACTTTGTTCTGTGCTGAGCACCTGCATGAGGGGTGAGATCCAGCCCAAGGTCATGTTTCAGGGAGGTAAAGATTTCAGTAAGAGGCCTGGGGAATGTACCTCATGTTCCACATGGGGGGAAAAGAGCTGCTTGGGCTGCACTGAGCAGGAATGCAAGGGAAAGGGAAGGAATGCGAGGTAAAAAACAACCAAACAAAAAGGACCTTTGAACTTTGTTTCACAGCATGGCATTGCAAGTGTGGCAGGGTCAGGAATAAGAGGCTACAACTAGCAAGGTAAGAAGGGAGAATGCGATTGCCTCTGAATACCTCAGATTGCAAAATTATCGCCTAATTAAAGGAAATAAACACAGGTAAAGGGGAGAAAGGAGCTTCTACATAGTCTTGAATAGTGGTAAGGGGGAGGGGAAAGGAAAACTGAACTAAAGCAAATGCACAGCCACAGGAAACAAATGTAACCTCCAGATAACTTCTGTCTCCCTCTTTTCTGGCAGATGTCTCGTTCCCAGTCCCTGTGGATTGGTTTGTGCAGTGAGGAGGATAAAGCAAACAGTTTCCTTACTTCTTCCTGCCCTGATTGAGACACTGGATCACTAATGTGGAGTGTTGCTTAACTCAGGGGCGGCAGGAACCTAATTCTCACTTAGCCCTGACTCCTGAAAAACAATCCCAATGCTGGTGTCCAGTGACAAGAAAGAAGAGGCTAACTGTTCCTTGGCCCCTGCATGGAGGAAGAAGGTAAATTCCCCGTGAATACCCTCAAAACTATACAAGACTACATTTTTATCAGAATGAAAAAATGAGAGGTGGAAAAAAAAATAGGAGCCGTGCATGACTCCTCTGGTGAAGAAGGGACTTAGACAAACCAGGAAAGCTGGGAGCGGGGTGTTTTGGCTGAGTATCATTAGGCTGGTCAGTTGATGGCTATGTGGTTTCAACACACGCACAGAACAAAACACATTGCTAAAGTGTCATAAAGAGAAGAGATGGATTTCAGAACTATCATCAAAAAACAAACTGTAATTTGTCTCCCATCTTAAGCCTAGGAAAGAGTTGACCATCCTAGGTGAAATTCCACTCAATGTCATAACAACATTTCAAAGCATTTTGGAGATTTAGGAGTTGATTAATGAGAAATGCAGGTACAAAAAATCAAAGAAGCCGAGGAACTGTTTTTGTCAAAGGTTTACAAGTGGCAGGAAAAAAAAGTTTTGAGGAAGAAAGGCCTTGTAATTAAATCCTTAACTTGAGATTCAGGTTATTCTTCTCACCTTAGTTTAATGCCTAAAACACATTCACAACAAGAGGTGCCTTATATATTTGTAAACACTGTGTTGCTTAAAGGTACGATACAATATACAATTTCATAAGCCATGGCATGTTGTCAGCAGGCTACAGTGGGAATGCAGTAGCGTCATTCCTATGGTAAATATATCTAAGAAAATTCAGGTAGTGTCATGGTACACAAGATCGTGTCAGGGAGAGATTTTAAGTCTGTTGTGGCTGTTTCTGTGTTGAGGAAGGAAAGTGTTTTCCACCTTCCAGACTTGTTTAGGGCTTTTTCTCCACAAGATTTTTTAGAAAAATCTTGAGCAGGAAGCTAAAACAATTACGTGAACAGAGCCATACAGACTGTAAACTTTGACTTTCCCAAAGAAGCATTTTCTGTCATACAATAGCTTGCAATGAGCGAGGTACCTTCTGCCCTTTACTTTTGTTTCATTAGTTTTGTGGTTTATAACAACACTTCACACTAAAAACTGGGGTAGGACACAAAAAGAAGAAAACAATCCTTACTGTGAATCTTTACTTTTGTCTGGAATCCTTTTCTGGATGTTTATGGCATCCTATAAAGTTGCTGAAACATGCCTGCTGTATTTTTAATTGTCATTTTAAATGCCAAAACCCAGAAGTCTTGCTTATATTGTATGCGAACACAGTGTCTGCTTATGTTCAAACCCTCAGGCACTTTAAATAACTCTACTGTACACAGAGAACGTTGTTCATTTTGTTTTTACAATTTTTGCCTGTGTAGAAGGAGCTCTAATGTCTTGAGAACATAAATGTATGTTCATAACCAAGGAGCAAGATCACAGCTGGAATCTACCTGAGCCTTGGATCATATTTCAGCAGTGGCATGAAGCGAAAAAGCAGCTTATTTCTCTGTTTAATTTACAAGAGCTACAACTGGAACAGCACATACTAGACTTACTGACGTAACGCACAGGTGAGTGCGTGTTACAGGTCCACCTCTGTGTCTGATCCACAGGGAATATCAGACTGTTTCGGCCAGACTTAAGAGCCATTACCACTGTAGCCCTAGAGGAACCTGGCCCTAACCCTGGTTTGTTAGTAAAGGTGGCAGCTGCCATAACAGACTTCTGTGTAGGCTACAAACCTGGGGCATAAAATGGGGGTCTTTTTATTGATTCCAGTGAGTTTTGTACCAAGCCTCCATTGTTCTGTGTTAAAGAATAAACCATTACAGAGAATTCATAAGCGAATTTGCTTTTTTCTTTGAAGGATTAAACAGGAGCAGATCGTAATCTCCTTTAAATGCATCCATTATTCATCAGTATTCAATAAGTTTTATTATGGGCTTAAAAACAACAGCATATATATCTTTATACTCAATTCCAATCCGCTCCTTACATGTGTTCTGAAATTCAGATTTTATGTTTAGATGTGATCGATCATTAAAGTCACAGGGTAATACGTGTTCCCTGAGTAAAGACACAGACAAGTATCTGGCCAATGTTCATTTTTCACATTAGTTTACTGTAAATAATCTTACATGCAATTTTGCCATTTCCTTTCTGTAGGAATCTCTGCAAGTAGGTTAGCATACTGTGGCTTGCAGAAAGCTGACACATAGTATTTATGAACAGAGAGAAAGTAAATTAATTTCCATGTTTGATTCAACATTGGAGAAAGGCTTTTTGCAGTATTTATTCACCCACAGTAGTAAGGGAAGGTACAGTCCCTCCTCTAGTCTGGCCATGTTACCAGACAAAGAAAATTCTGCTGAGTTAGGACTACAGATAAGGGGTCTAAGAAAGACACACTTCATTTCTGAGTGTGCATGCCATACAGCCAGTCCTCTAATAGCTGTCATCATTTGTAACATGTGCAACACAGGAACAGGTGGAGAAATGAAGCCATGCACGTAAGGTAACACCCTTTTCTTAAGCAACCACCATTTTTGCAATGACATGTACAAGGGTCATTTGGGGTTTTCCTTCCCTTGAAGTCTGGGTTTCCTGAGAGGAAGGAGAGCTGAAATACAGGAACAAGTGGCTGCACACCATTTCCAGCAGCGTAGTAGACCTTACTCATTGACACAGGTTTAGGAGCTACATCTGAATCTCCAAACTTCCTGATGTTCTCCCTTTGAAAGGAGGGGAGACAGGGAAGGAGATGGGTGGAGAAGGTGAAGAGGTGGTTCTGTCCATTTAAAGGCCTTGCAAACACAGCAAAACTTCTCCCATACCCTTAATCTACCAGGAAAAGTAGGTTGTGATACAAGTGGGAAATACAAGGATATGTTTCAACAAATAAAATGCGCTGGACTTGCATCAAACTTCTGCTTAAAAAGCTGTTTATAATAAACAACGATTACTTACAGTATCATTGCAAGATCATTAGAAGGCTCAGAGATCGAAGAGCACCTGGTTCATCTGGTTGAGACCTGGAAAACACAGTGTCACATATCAGCAAACACCAGCAATCAACTGGCGTTTTTTATGAGGGCTGTTAGAACAGGAGGAAATGTTCAAACCCAGACTGCTGGGCCACTCTGTGACCTAATACTGGCCAGAGAGAAGAAAATCTGCCATTCACTAGATCACCACTGATAAAAGAGAAAAACTTCAATTCACTAGATAAGAACATCAGTTTGTCTGGGCTGTATTGCAGATCACTTTTAAGCCTCCAAAAGGGTTAATGGGACCCTAGAGATAATAAATACATTATGCAGCTGTGTAGGTGCTAGGAAGACGAATATAGGTTGATTTTTACAAACTTAACCTATGCAGAGTGAGTCATAATTTGCACCTTGCGTCATTCAATAAATGGGTCTTTTGAAAGTCAACCCACTGTGAATGGGCTGCTAGCTCTCAAAAAGCAAGAACCCTGCTCTCCTGCCCACAGGCTGCCTAGCTGTAGGATCAAAAAACTGTTCTCCCTACATTACAATGGGATGGCAATAATAGGATCCAAACAAACAACTACATGCTTGTGGGTTTGCTGCCTCTCTCTTAAAAGGTCAAAAGGTTTTGACTGAAACAAGTTTTTATTTAATGAAAGATTAATTCTTAATCATAAATGTGTGTTCATCTTATTGCCACTTCTGCTGTGCCTTGTAACATTGTTTCTTTATTCAGTTATGCCTCACATCAACTTTTTAATAAATACCTTCATTAGGAAAACCTTGAAAGTTTGGATAAATAACATTTGCTTTTGTGCATTTCAACCGTAAGCTTCTGTGTGAAGGAAATTTTGCTATTTTGTAGTCACCCAGGGGGAAGAAAAGCAAGTAGAGAGGAGGTCTACATGCTCACAGGGATCTCAGCACTGAGGAGAAAGAATAATCATCTTTTGTTGAATACGAAAATAACGAAAAACAAAGTAAACAATACCCTTTTGTTCTGAACAAGAAAGGCAGGGCTTTAATAGTCTTTAAACGAGATAGAAAATTTCCATCCAAATGGAACCATGGAGTAGGTAGACACATTACAACGTTTTGGAGTTCAGTGATTAGATTTAATACTGTGCCAAACAGTGATTAGTTGATGAAGGCCGTTCATAAACAGAATAGAAACAAGAGAAATGTGGCTCCAGTATAGCATTGGGCCTCCAGTGCTTTCTACTTTAATAACAGGGTCAAATGAAAAAAAGTTTAATTTTATTTATTTCCCTAAGGAAACTCAGTGCAATTGTAAACAAAGGCTGACTGGTATGTATTACTAAGACTTTAGCATTCAGGGTCAGATCCAAGAAAAGGGCTTAGGTACCAACTGAAGTGCAGAAATTTATCCTTTTCTTCAGCATTTTTCCAGCTTGCTAACTCAATCCCCCCACTCAGAGTACTGGTACATGTGAATCCCATTACGAGACACTGAATTCTCCTAACTCCCTGTGCAGGCAAAGTACCATCCTAATTAAGGCTTCTGAATCCCAGTCTCAGAGCTGGGTGCCTATGTCCTTTATGGATCTTTGCCTTAGTGCATTAAAATCCCCTGTTGAGCCCAATGCTCCACATTGTCCTTAACACCGTACATACGTGACTAATGATCCAGGAGAACAGGAGCATAAATCCTTTTTAACTTATATGTGGTCTGTCCTAAGCCTATCCAACCCAGGCAGCAAGCATGTGGTGTGCAGAGAAGTCAGCAGTAATACATGAGCCCCATGCATACAGATAGATCAGGTCGACTTCAGCGAATAGTCACTGGTTTTGCAGAGGACATGCAAGATCGTCCCCTGGTTTTACCAAATGAAAAATTACCCCCTGAAATCTGAGAAGTGACCTTTCAAGGAAATCAGATTTTCACTTCAGTTTCTGCTAAATGAACTGCTCCAACCCATCCCGGTATCTTAAGTATCAGTATCTGAAGTCTCACATAATATAAGACTCACATAAGTCTCACGAAATACAAGCAAAATTAAACTGATATATATGTGCAGTAGAAGACATGACAGTTCTCTTTTATTCCTTTTCTATCATCACCTATTCCTACAGTCCAAGCAAAGGCCATCATCATTTTAATTTGAAAGAAGCCCTCTTACTCTAAAATCTGTTTTGGACTAGATCTGTTCTTAGCTGCCTTAGCATGAACCTGCTGTCTTCTCATGGACTTTCTCTAGCTATATTCTGATGTAAGCAAGATCAGAATCTTATTTTGGTGATAAATTGCAGGGTTATGTTAAAGGTCAACATTGGTGCAGGCCACAGATTTTAGTGAAATCTCATCTATTTATGGGGAAAAGAATTTACACTTACAAATTATCATAATAGCCACATGAGTCTTTTAAAAGATGATAACTTGTAGATAATGTTTCAAGCACTTTGCCTAAAATTTTAAAGCCATCCATTAATTAACAATAATTAATCACCAAGCATGTTACGTGTGCTAAGGTAGCTGCAGATTTCATAACAAGAAAAAAAAGTCGAAGAAGAACTAACTTGGAGTCTCTATTTAACACTTCAAATGAATGGTTTTGTAAAGCTGCTATCGGAATCCTCCGTCACAGGCAACTTCCTGACTGCCAGAGGGCCTGGGAGCTTTTCTCATCAGTGGGAGAACCAAGTGATTTGCACCTTAAGACCAATTTCAGACTTGCTCTTTGCGTATGGTTTGTGTTCCAGGTGGTGGCAAGAGGTAAATCCTAAGGGCTTTCTCCACAACGATCAAATGCCAAGAAGTGGAGCAGTTTACTGGAACAGCAGCAGCTTCTAATGTCTTTGCAATGACAGTTTTAACTAGAAAGGTACAATATTTGATATTCTGTGAAGCTGAGCTAGACCTTTTTGGCAGAGTCCGTCTGCCTACCAAGGGTGGGGTAGGTATTTACTATCTATATAATGACTTCCTACTGCAAGTGGGTCAAGTAATTCAAATAACTAGCCAAAACTGCCTTTGGTGGAGTCTGGTGGAAGTCTAGCCTGTAAGTAAATACGTCCCTCTGCTACAGAGTGCACATCCTCCGTCACATCACATGATGTCTCAGCCGTTTCCTGGTACTGCCACTCCAACAAATACTTCACTTTATCTCCCTCCGATTGTAACATCGGCAGTTTCACCACCGAGGTTGCCATTGCAGCACTTTCTGGTGTCAATGGCCTGCTGTGAACTGAAAAAATACCTACTGAAAAAAACAGTCCAGCACTTGAATGATACCAGAGACTCCTTCTTTCTCTGCCTTTGCTGTAGCACACCGGGCAATCATCCAGTTTGTCTGTTCTGCTTGTCCAGCTCCAAACCAAATGTTTCAGAATCCAGCCTGCACAAATAATCAGGTTTTAAACAAAAACTGCAGCAGAAGATCAGCTTGCTGCATGTGATCAGTGTGCTGCATGGCTTTCCCTCAACCTGAGCCTGGATGCCTTATGTTCAAACACAGGGATTGTGTTCGTTCTGGCATTCGGAGTGGGGTGAAAGGTATTGTGTGTGTGTGGTGGGGTGGTAAATCCCAAACTTGGCAAGATTTCAGAGGTGCTGCCTTGCACAGTGGTTAAGAAATAACTCATTTCTGGTTGAAATGTTAAAAGAAAGGTATGAAGTAACTTGAATGGTAAGAAATAACTACCAGCTCCTAGCCAGTTCCTTCAGGCACTATGGATGGAGCAGGCTGCCCTGGCCGGTGGCAAATCTCAATTCTGCGCAAAGCAGCCTCCCCATCAGCCTGCGCAACAGCCCCTAAGAGAGCTACTGGGAAAGGACGCAGCGGTTATTGAAAAGGCCCTGCAAGTATTCAGAATACAGCTGTTTGCCAAAAACATAGTGCTGTGGCTTTGTTCACTGTAAACATTTTGGGCAACGCTGTTCATATTGCACCAATTCACTAAATTGTCTAGCTCTGAAAGTGAGTGGAAATTTTGACAGGCTTTGCAGTAACAACTCTTGCTAAGAAAGTCAAAGTTATTCCGGCAGACTACAGTTGAACCACAAAAAGAGAGGTCCTGAGGAGCAAGGAGATCCTGCAGATGCAGGTCAGCATGACCAAGAGGTGTCACCATGTTTCAAAACTCAGTCCTTTACTGGAAACCAAGTCAGCAAAACAAAAAGATGTTCACAGGCTCTTGTGGGATCTGGATTAGACTGATGTCTTTGGGGAACAGCTTCATGAATCCTGGCAGTTTAGAGTAGCTCTTTTAAAACAAAATTTCTGAAAATGAACAAGTTATTTCATAGATGAAGTATGTTATCATGAAAAGTTTTTGCTTGTCTATCTTTCAAAACAAGCACGCTCCTGTAAAGAACAAATGAATGTCAATATTATTCCTAAATGTATTTGAAAATTAATACTGCAACCATGTGTCACTTAAAAGTACTCTGTTTTGATCTTCACAAGGTTATCCCAGTTGCTTCGCCCCATAAAATAAACCACAAACACAATAGTGAATGAGTCAGAACACAAATCTGACTCTAGGAGAAGGGATAAATGCCTCTGGAGAGCAGAGCAAGCAGGAGGCACGAAGCAAAGTTGAGGGTGCAGCAGTGTGTGTTAACAGTTGAACAAACAGGGACTGGGATAAAGAGAGAACACTTTTCTGTAGAAATGCTCCTTTATTTCAAGCTCCTCTGCCTCCCACCAAGGCAAACGACTCTTGCAGGGTCTGGAACACCTGATCTGACAGACCGAAGTCTGAACTGGAAAGATGTGAGCTACAAGATGCAAGCTCTGAGCAGGAAGGTGGCCCACAGGCTCTGGCACTTCTGCACAGCGGCTTTGAAAAGGGTTTCCAAGGTGCTTACACAAAAAGTCTTTTCAAAAGTGCTCTATAAAATACACCTGAAGAAAGACCGTTAGGAGGAGACTCGGTTTAGCCCTGTTCTCTTCTGTTTAGCTCAGGTGTTGTTTTTTCACACAGAAACACATGTACAGACCTAGTACACCATACAATGCCTCACTAAAGTCATCAAGTGGTGGTTATAACTTCATCCAAGATCAACAAGGTCTTTTTCCACAAGCAATCCTTTGTGTTTGGGAAGCCTTTGCCCTGAATTTTACTGTCTCCCAATCAACTAACAGGTGCTTTGCAGTCAAATGTGAGCTATTTAAGGGCAACCTGCATAACAGCTTCTCGGGCTGGCAAGCAATCTTAAATAGTAGTTAGGTACTGGAATGGGTAAGTTTTATTCAGACAAACAGAAACACTCCCAACAGGAAAAGAAAGGGGGGAAAAAAAAGAGGGAAAATTATATCCTTCTTGGTTTCTATTTAGTTTTCTCTTTCATATGTTGGCATAATAACTCTCAAAGAAGAGAATGAGGCTCCCAAAACCAGATACCGTGGTAATCTGACATTATACAGAGGTTGTTCTTAAAACTTTCCAGTTTTGTTTTGGTCAACAACATAATGTGCTGATTGTATGTGATATTTTCTCCGCTTTCACAGGGCACAGATAGCCATATACTGCTAATACTGGAAGTGTGTTATTTCGAGCAATTTGACTTACTTTTTTTTTCCTGGAGAAAGCACTTCGGGGTAGTAAAAAAACCTGAAAAAGCTCTCTCAGCTAGTTGCCAGATATGTCATTTTGCATTGTAAAGCCACACCAGAATTTTGTACACCATGCAACTGCTCATTTGTGTACCATTCCCATATCAGATTTTTAAAGTCTGTATCTAGGCTCGGTGCATTGTATGGTATAAAATGTGACATTTCTCATACAAAAGTCCCTGCTAAGAGCATTGTGTATATGCTGCCTTATGCTCCCAGATGGGTAGAAGCATATCGCTGGTTTCTTTGGTCTAAAGGCACCCAGGAAAGGCTTCTGGATTCTTATAAATTCATGTGAACCAGAAGAGACTGCTGCTGTGCTCCACTACTGAAGGTCTTAAAAAAGACGTCAGCCAAACTCAGATGTGGGAAAGGTGTCAGTGCCTTGAAGTTTATTCAGGTGAGGAAACAGAGGCGAGAATATCAAACAAAGACAAAAAATGCCTCAAAGTCTGGTGTATGCCTCCAGTAACTTGCTGAATTGCAAGGAGCAATGCTTTCACTTAGTCTATACAAGAGTAATAGGCTCCCATCACAAGCTCATCAGAGACCCTCTACTCGCAGAGGCAGAGGGCACAGGGTGACACGTGGTCTAGAAGGCAAGTTGGTTCAAAGGTGCATGGGAAAGCCTATGCAAGTAGCATTCCTGGAAAGAAGTCTTGTGGTCAACAAATATGCACGAGCCCTCACGATCTCCTGGATGTATAAAGTAATACTCATTTGCTGAGATGCTATACAATTACTCAAGAGTGAAATACATCCCTGCATAAGTGCTAAGTTTCCAGGCAATGATGGAATTATATTATTCAGGAGATTGTGACATTACTGTAAGTGGCATCGTTTCTGCTACTGTAATGTTTCAGTCTGCATAAAAACAAAACTCTTACCTCTTCACTGTCCTCTTCTTCCCCTATGCCAATACACAAGTACTGGCACTGCATCTCTTTTATATTTAATCATAACTATTGATATTTATGGGGCATGTGAATACACGGGCAGGAGAGACAAAGAAGAAAGATGTTCATAGGCACTGCTGGCTGTGAAACAAGAAAGGCTGTGTCACAGGGAGCAAGTCAAACACATAAACAGCACCTATGGTGTTATAATAAAGAAAAGTGTTTTTACTGTGTAGTCTTAAAACGTTATACTAGGCCTGATAACACACATAGGAACCAGTGAGAGCCAGCAGAGCTCCAGAAACTATTCCATAACATAATCCACAAAGCGGCAGGTAGGCCACAGCATCACAGATGCAGCTGGAAGACAGACAGCATTTTCCCATTTACTAGGACATTTACTAGGATATACAGATCTCTGCATGTGAACTGTCTCTGCCTGCACCAAAAAAAGGCATCTCTTGTGCACAACCAACTAATAGCTAGAATTAGATACACACCGGAGAGAGCAGCTTACATCTTTTAAACCTGGAGATGGCGGCTTACATCATTTAAACCTGGACAGGCCTGCTAGACAGACCGGAGGTCAGTAGGTGCACAGACTTGCTCTTTGAAGACTCTTACTCAGTATCAGTTGTGCAACAGGTTATCAGCGTGGGTTGCTTCCGTATAAGGTCATGACCCATAAGAGTGGAAAAACTTGTTTTGTAGTAGTGGAGGGATTTTCCTGAACTAGGTTAAATAATATTTATTTAACTAAAGCCTGCAGTTGCTGGAGCTGCTCTGGATTGACATTAGCATAGTTGAGATCTTTCATCTTCTTTCATCTGCTACAATGCAGAAAATCAGTGTCTATTCATTTTTGTATTCATTCAACGTTCATACCAGAAACTCAGAACTGGTTTTCTGGATCCCTCAATCCTTCAGACAGAGAAATGTGACAATTTCTCAAACCACAGGAAACTTAAAAATAGCACTTGTTCCAGCACAGCTACACATTGTTGTTCTTGAAATCTGGGTTAGAAAATACTTACAGAATCTCTAAAAGACGCCTGAAGTGAAGCGTCTCTATTACTGCATTCCTTTATTTAAACAATTAACCCTGTGAATAGAAGAGCTACTGAAGCCAGATTTGCTATTGATTTTGTTCCTTGAAACTAATTCCTACATGGATTCCCCAGTGTCTAGTAAGTGCTTCACCTCTACTGCAATCATCCCCTGGGGAGAGGGGGAGGCACAAGTGGGAGACACAACTTGGGCCTCTGCACTCTATTGCACTTTTTATTTTCACTAAACATCCAGGATTTTATTTTCAAGATGTCTATCCTTCTAATTTGAAAAACAGGTTGAAAAGTTACTGGAGGAGAAATTCGGACATTTCTTTAGCAAACTATGGTAAATATTCTCTCTGCCCTGCAAGCTTTATCATCTACGGGAAGCAAGTGCTAGTGACAGTTTTGCAGAAATCCACTGGAGTACTCCGCAAAGCGCTCTTTAGGATTACTTTCAGGAAGGCAGAACACAGACCTCACCTGGCACAAATCGACAGCCTCTACTGAATACAGCAATTTTGTATTTATTTATCCTTCACCCTCATACTTCAGGGGGACTGACAATGCTGCTTCCCCCAGAGGAGAAGACCCTCATAGACTAAAGTCGATTAACAGCTCCAGATTTGGACTCAGATGGACGCTACTATGGAGTGCTCCTCCCTGCTAAATATGCCTGCCAAAGTGTTTTATTAGCCCACATACCAACTGCAGCTCCCTCCTTTCTCCCTACCTGAGCACACTTGCATTTAAGGATCCTCCTGGCTAGCAAAATTAGAGACATTACATGTTCCAGCAGCTAGGGTTTGGTACGGTCTAATAAAACAATAGAAGTAGAGCAACAGATGTGTCACCTTAATCCAGTTTAGAGACCTACATTTACTTAATATGCATTATACCCTTCTTCTCTTGCCCCCTTTTTACACTTCAGCTGCAATATTTCAACAACTAAGAGGATAACTTCCACTGCAAAGATACTTAACACTATTTTCAATTATAGTCTGCTTGTGAAGAGCCTACAGCTTCTTCTTCATAATTCTTTTTAAGTACAAACTATTAACAAAGGCCTGTAAGTGTCCGGACAGAATCCACACAGAGTGAAGAGGTTATGATTTGCAAATGATGCTTCTTTTCCACTGTAGGTGGATCAGTATGCGCTTGGGAGTAAATCTGCTATCTTTTGGGAATGTTTCCAGTTAACTCCATTCTAACCACATTTGCTTTGCTTGGTTCTGCTTCAGGAACTGAAACTAACTTGGCTCCAGCATTAAATAACTGAGCAGGAAATAGCAGAAGGTTTACCATATACAGGCTGGCCAGGGGTGGAGCGACATATTGAACTAAAAATACAGCAAAGATTGGTTTTGGGAGATTCAGATTGGTTCCATTTTAATTAGGAGATACACAAGCTCCCAGTGCTGGTGATTAAGTTATCTTTATTGAAAACACATTCACATATTCAAATGTCACCATGCTTCAAAAAGGGAAGTGTTGAGACATAAAAGCTTACTGCCCTCAAATGAGGATCTGGTCAAAAAATGCATTCTGCACTTCATCAGTTTGTCTCCATGCCCTATAGCAGTTAGGATGCCTCCCTCTGCCCCATCCCACATGCAAGTAATAGGGTTAGAGGAAACTTTTAGCTGCACATCAGAAAATTCAGTAATAATGCTAACGTGATAGGAAGTTTAATCATGGGTGGGGATGGTGTTTATTTTGAAACTGAGGGAAAGATAGGAATAGCCTCAACCACTCAGATGAAAAGGGGCAAGCAAAAAACAATGCTGCAAATGCAGTATAAAATTTGAGGGAATTTTGGCAAGGGAGTAGTTGCAAACCAAGTCCCAAGTCATTAGCAGGAGAGAATTAAGTAGCAAAATACCCTTACAATCAAGAGTTCAAACCCTTCAAACTACCGTCCAATCTTTTAACTAACTTGTGATAAAGATGCAATAAAAGAGTTTGTGCCCTTAGCTACCTCTGATATACACTAAGGTAGCATCAGCGCAATCAGTGAATCATGGCAAAACCAGCAGAAATTAAATCCAGTTCCAGTTCCAGACGTGGGTAGCAAACTCTAGGTTTGACCCTATGTTCTTCTCTGAACAGTGAATATTTTACTGTCTCCTAATCACATTCTGGAAAAATGAATCCTACTCCAGATCTTAACTGGACAGCAAAAATAAAACCTAGAGAGCTCATTTATTGATACTGTGAAATATTCAAACAAGTAATTTTATTGCTATCAAGCAAAATATAACAGCTGGAAAAATAAACCTCAAGCTGTCATTGAGAGTTCAGCTACAGAGAAAGGAAGTGAAATGGTTGAAACACACAGAAAAAGCACTTCCCAAGGAACGCTGAGAATGAGGTGAGCCCCAGTTGCTCTGATTACTGGCAGATCAATGTGGCTGTTTGGTTTAATGGATGAAGAGATAGGAAGTCAGGTGGGAAAGTGCCCCCATGAAAGTAAATCTACATTGTATCTAATCCACTAGAGAGGAAAACTGTGGGAAAAAAAATATTGTTGGCAAAGTATGAGGCACGCAAGCCTGCTACACTATTCTTGCTGTACTTCAGAGGAAAACAGGAGCACAGATGTTAACACAGGGGTCTCCCTAGCCTGGAAAAAAAAAAAAAAGAAAAGAAAAGATTGCCTGTCCAAGAAAGTTACTCCTATCATTATAAGTCTTCCCAGTTCTATTTAAAGAAAGTAAAAGAGCCAACAGAAGAAGCTGTGTTTTGCAGCTCTGCATAAACACACGCAGATAAGGGTGGTACCAGGTGTCAGCTAGCCCTGCAAAGTCACTGAAATGTCAAGGATTGTTTTTCCTCTACTCCCTTTCTCTCTCCTCCGACTGGGAACTGCCAATGTTTATTTAAAAGATATCCCTTGTATTTGGCAAGAATACCAGCGGGACAGACGTTAATGGATTATTATTTGGAGCTGGAAGCCTGCCAAGGTGATAAGGATAGCCTGCCTACCCAAAGGCCCAAAGCCATGCCATTAACAGTAGGAGTCAGAAATGAAATCGTCCTGCCAGATGCTTTGCTATGCTGAGTACAGCAGAGACTTAAAAAGCTGCCTCCAACTTACATTTGATCTGACCTATAAAAATAATTAAATAAGTAAAGAGGCAGACACAGGCTATAATGGGGGACTAATCCATCTGTAAGACCCAGGTCTGATTCTTCTCTTTTGCAGCAGTGTGGAGAATTTGCTCAAACCACCGTGAAGTCACTGCGAATATTTCTGTTTGTTCCTCTGCCCTTGAACTAGATCTCAACCTGGAAGCCCTGAACTCAACTGCTAAAAGCAGCACAAGTGAGAGACCTCATTGTACTGCTGCAGCTTCAACAGTAAAATGACAACAAAAACATACCTCATTTTTAGCTCTGCTCTGAAGAGGAGGAGCATGTCTTTGTGTAGCTATCCCCACAGTAAAATGGTTAATGCCAGTACCCCCTGAGAAGGCAAGCCTGAAGGAATGTGATATTTTGTGTCTGAGATACATTTAGATTAACTCTGTTTACTATTAATCTTCTTCTCTGCAAAGCCCTTTCTTTCCCAACAGACGAAAAGCGACCAGTATCGCTCCACCCTTGTTATCGTATGTTCTTTGGAAGACGACCTTTTCCATGGCCCATCAGACAGCATGGACTATAATTAAGGTGCTTATAATACAATTTAGTAAAAGCAGGAGCTGGGACACAGTAGCATTTACTGCTGTGATTGAAAGCCTTAAAGGTTATGTGGAATTTACCAAGTAGTAATTTTATCTGTTTGGAGCTGGCAAAAAAAAGAAACTTTGTGCTCATTTGAGAAGTTGGTCTGCCACTAATGAAGTCGAAGTAAATAGAGTTGCTTTCCTACTTCTCATGAATGTGTGCAATGAAGTATTACCCCAGACAGGTGTTCCCTCGAAAAGAAAACATGCATAAGGATTTAGCTACTTTTTTTCCTCTGGATTTCTTTTTTCTCAACTTAAATATGCCTAAAACAAACCCACAGGCTCACACACTGTTACCTCAGGGAGAACACACAGCCCACCTTTGCTGGTGACCTCTCCTGGCTCTAATGTTGACCACATTAAAGTCAGGTTCAGAACATGATAACACCCTCATGTACAGCAGTCAGTCATTTCATACCAAGAGTGATGGCTAATACTTCCAAAGGAAATTCAGTGCTGAAATAAAAATATATTTCTGTACTTACTTCTGACATTTCATTGTGCCTTTGTGCAAGTGCTCCTGAGGTTTTTAAGCAGGATTGTTCTCTGAAACAGGACTCTACCAGCAGCACAAAATTCAGACATCTGGAGCTGTAGAGCCATCCTCAGTATCAAGGCCATCATAAGGAAAGTGTCAAGTACACAGGCCAAGAAAGAACTAATCTAACAGCAAACCTGGGGTCTGGAACTTGGTCTGACTCTTCTGTCTGCTTTTCATACTGTGCTAGTATTGCAGACATTTGAGTACTTGCCTGATGGCTGAGTATGGCTGATTCTGAATGGTTCTGTCCTCTCCCTGCCTGAAAGAAGAATAAGGAAGGAAAAAAACCCCTCTTTTTCATCTGATATTCCTGTACAGTTTCTTGATGGGAAGATATGTGAGGTTACAAAGACAAAGTCTTTTTGATGGATGTATCAAGAATTAAACATGATTGAAGGTATTCTACCTTCTGGAGGTAATTTACATTTTTAGATTAATGCCTATGCAGGAATACACAATTTAACCAACTCTAGACATACTTTACTCCACAGTCCTCAAGGAGAATCTTCACAGCAGGAAGGTGTTAATTGCTGAAACTCTACTGGGTTGTCAATGGTGAAAGTTATTGGATTCTTGGATGTAGCTTTGTATTAGCATCAGCTCCTGTGGTGATTATTTAATGTGGAGGTTGTTCAGTATCTAAGTGCCTTGGTCTCATAGCCATGAATTACTGGAGCTTAAGAAAGGTAAGTCACTCATGCATGTAGTGCATGGGGTCCCCAGGCTGTGATGGCTCAGGCAAAACAGCTTGTAGAGAAAAAGAGTGCTGCTGCAAAGAAGGATAAAGAGCTTGGGCCTGTAAACACCATTTATTATTGTTTCTTTATCATTCACTAGGAAACAAAGATTGTGTTTCTCAGCAGCAGTTTTACCATTACAAATAGCAATCTGATTCCACGGTATCACAGCTTATTCCTAGCACTAGGAGTGGGTGCACCAAGGAAGGACAGATGGAGACTGTGCCACAATCAACATTCAGTAGGGTGTCTGTCCTCACCCACTCATCTGCCTTCTCATTCCTCTCTGACTGCACTGGGACTGCTCTGATCCCACTCTGTAAGCTGTTTCTTCCATGCTGTCTCCTTAGTTGTTTTTCAAGAGCTTTCTTGCTGCCCACATGTGTCTCCTCCTCCTCTTGGATGCCGTGTTTTCTACAGAAGCAACAGATTGCTGTGATGTTGTCCATTTGATCTAATGAGAAAAACTCCTACAACAATAATGTGCATGTGTCTCCACATTATTTAGCAAGGGGGCTTGGAGGCACACATCTCTCCCAGGATCCTACTTTTTCTGTAGGTCCTACCTTTACTGCCACTGCTTTCTTAGCTTAATAGGCTTTTCTCTCGCCCAGCCCTAAATCTGCATCATTTCTTCTTGCTGTCACCATGCAGCCATCGGAGTCCTCACACTTTACCTGCCCTTCCCTTGGACTGCTGCTACTATTCTCCAAGGTAAAACCTTTTATACACAGCAAGTGCAGGAATGATCTCGATCTCACTTCACATAACCTGATGTGTGATGCTTACTAAGTTCTTAATCATTATGTATTTGTCCACAGCTTGAGTACAACACAGGGTTTTCCAAAGTCAGAAACAAAAGCCTAGCTGGCTTCAGTCGGGGCAGAATGGGCTCCAGGGTCACTGCTAAAACACCACACAGCACTTCTCCATTTTCTCTGCTATCCCCTCTCTGGTAATAGCTCATCAACAGGATGAGCTCTTTGTGGTCAAGCTTTACAGGGATATCGGGTTTCTTTCTCACTTTTGCTCATGATCATTTTATTTCTGAATCATGGACTCAAGGATGGATTTTAAAACTGGCAATGGTCATTCCCTGTACTGATACTGTTCTAAGATCTCAAAAACCTATATTCTCACACAAATAAATTTAGCCTTTCAAATCATCTGGGGAAGATAAGCAATAGTTGTACTCATCTTACTACAGGCAGTGAGGTAGTTACAGATCTGCCGAAAGACAAACCTGGGCATTGGTGGTAAGAGAACCCAGCTCCAAAACTTGCTCCCCAAATAATTTTCTAAATCACTTGGAGCATCAGCTAACAAATCATCTGAGTCTTTGTGCTGTCATTAATCTCTGCAAAAAGCAGCACTGCTTAGCACAAAACCTAACTCTCACCAACCGAAGGAAGTATAAAAGTGCATTTTCTTAGTAATTAGAGTTGTACCTACCAAAAGGAACTCACCGCAATGGACAATATCAATTCTTTGCCTCTCATTCCCTTCCACAGTGTAACATGCCTCGGGAATATCAGTTTCTTTTTAGAAGATTCTCCTTTACACGTCTCACCTTCTTTCTCAGCACTTTATTGGATTGCTTATATTTCTCTGTAAATTCCACCTGCCTTCCAAAGCCTCCTGTCTCCCCCCCGCAACAGCACTGGTGGGCTCTTTCCACCACTGATACTGACTCAGCCTGGGACCATGTACAATTCACTACAGCTCCCAGGGCTGCAGTTTGAACCCCATAAAACAGCTGCTTTGCTTCTGGAGGCTTGAAAGACTATGTATGCCAAGTGCTAGCTCACCTCCTCCCATGCAGACACCTGATGAGAGTGTCACAAACTAATAAGGGACCGGTCAGCAAGGGTGCTGTGCTTTCTTGAAGGAGACGAAAAAGCAGACCTGATACAGCATGGGAGATCGGCTTCATACACGAAGGCTGGCTGCTCGTACGCTTCTCCCTCAGAGCACCACTATCAAGGCCACAGTATTAATATATGTGACATGTTGTGTGTACATGGGGGAACCTCAGGGAAGTTAAGACATATGAGCTTCTATGTGAAGGCACCTTGAAACATCTGGCAAGCCCTAAGCACAGCAAGGTTGCATACACAGCTTGGAGTAAGTTTGAGCTTACTCCATTCAGCGTATGATGCAGAGTACTCTGTACATTTAGGGACCAACCAGCAGCAGACCTCCTGTCTGCTGCTGCTGCTATGGGGGAGGAGATCGCCCAAATCGGGGATCCCAGCTTTGAGAAAGCACCACACATGGGATTCCTATCCAAGAATAAAGTGTCTTTTCATCACTGCCAAGCGGATCTGAGAGGATGTTGACATACTACACAAGTCTCATGCATGTACATACCTGTAGTCTTTTTAAACTTCAGAGTGCCCATGTTTTCTTCTGGTGTTAAAGTGTCTTTTTGGTCCCAGCAAGGCAGGACTGTGACCATCCACTCTGAACATACTCTCTGAGAGCCCAACCATGCACTCACACTGCTCCCATGCACTTCATTAAAGTGGAAAGAAAAAAGAGCAATGCTCCTGGAGCTCAGTTAGGTCAAATACGAGGTTTCATTTGCCCGTTTGCCTCATTTTGATGTCATCTTGAAGGCAAAAATAGGGGGTGGGAAGGCACCAGGAGAGAAGAGCATCATAAATAATTCACTGTATTAGCAGGAGGCTGGATCGGCAAGCCTTGCTCATTTAGCTACCTTAAACTTCATCCAACCTGCTTATCCCCCAGCTGCAGGAATAACAGACCACTTGAAAGGTAATATTTTTGCTATTAGTGAAGAAAGGAAAAAATGTGATCTTTGCTGTAGTATGGGAATAATTTTTCCAGAGCTACACAGAATGAGCCTGAGTGAATACTGCTATTTTTGGCAATGGCTCTCCTGCTTAGCTCACATCAATAATTTTAATGCTTTATTTGTGGTTTGGGCTGTAAGCAATGGTGAAAGCCTGCGGAGAAAAAAAAAGTGGCAAAATTTGCTAAATAATTTTGAGTTCATGACATTCATAAAAAGACATGAATGTTTTCAGAATTCTTAGAGTCCATACATGCTCATAAAGCTGAGCTATGAAAGCATTTTATTTTACATATGCAAACATCACTGAATTACTCTTTATGAGGTTTTAATTGGACCTTTAAGGTTTCAGTGGTTACAATGACAGACTGTCAAACACATTCTTAGATTCCTGTGTCCTGCAATGTCATTAATACAGACAATCTCATGTTTTGTCCCCGTAGCGTTTTTCTCAGTATTTTTCACTTTTTATATCACAGCAGCACCCAGAAGCCCCACTCAGAGGTCAGGGCTCTGGTGTTTCAGGTGCTGTATAAACAAAGAACTAAACCAGACTTTCAAGGTCTCAAAGCACTTTACATTTTATGGGGAGATATTTCACTACAATAATTACAGCTTATGTTGTATCATCTTCCTTGCAGTCCTACAGCGGTTTTGACCCCTGCGTAGGTGGTCTGCTTTTCAGAGCTGCAGACATCCCAGTGCTTCCTCTGAACATCACCTCTCCTCCTACATGCCACTACTTACTTTTTCTTTTCCCAAATCTGCTTTGGGAAAAAAAGCAGTACCACTGGACTATATTTGGAAAAAGATGTACCACAGGGGGGGACTTGTCCAGACAAAAAATACATTGTCTCCCAAAGCTCACTGCAGACTGGTCACAGGGTTTAAACCACTATTTATTTCAAAAAAAAAAAGCTTGATTCTTAACTCGAGTAAATCAGCAAAGCTCAGTGATTCTACACTGATCAACCCTAAACAGAGTTGGCTCAAGACACAGTAATATGCACCAAGCAAAACCATTTCATCATGGAAAACCAGATAAAAACTGCAGGGACATCTGAACACCTAGAACTTGACAGAAAAGGGCTCTCTTGCTCCTGAAAAGTGTTCCCTTCCTCTGTTTACAGAACTTATCAAAAGTATCTTTAATTTGTCGAAAATACACAAAAAAAGTATACAGTTGACTATCCCTACAAAAAACACATTAAAGCATGAACTGGCTCATAACAGTCCCAACCCACCCAAATATTCACAATCTCTTAAGAGGAATCATACTCTAGTTAGTCATACTACTCAGGTTACTGTAGTTATGCACGTACTTAATTACTCAGCTGGATCAGTAAAGAAAAAGTATTAGCTGGGACCAATCTTGTCTTCAACAAAAATCAAGTAATGAAGATACTATTAGCATTCATGAAAGAATAAAGATATTCTCGTATTTTTGACAGGCAAACAACTACACAGAAGCATCAATTCAGGCTCAGCAGATCTAGTTTAGGACTGTTGCTAAGTGAGTAACAGGCTAGAGAAAGAATAATCATTTTTACTACACCATAGCAACTCTGCTTTTTCCTAAAAATTATATATATATAAGGTCTGCAAATTCTGCAGCCAACGTCAAATTCAAAATGATCACATTAACAGAAGGAAGAGTAAAAGTGCAAGAAGAGAAATTCTAGTGCCTTCCTCCAGTCAACAAGTACACATTAATGATGTCAGGCTGAGACACATACAGGGTTAAGTGACCAGTAAATCTGATTTTATTTTTTTTTAATTGGAAGCTAACAGGGTAGCAAGGCCATCTGTATCATGTTTACAACACCATGTACTGGTTGTAATTAGAAGTTGTGGATTTGATCATTAGTTCACTGGTTTAAACACAAATGCATTGGCTGAAATACAGTCATGCTGGGTTTAATAACAGCAATTGCAGAGTGCATTATTTTAGTTCATGTTAGTACTATGAAGACTTGGGGGAAAATTGCTTGGCAGAAAACCCCATCTTTTAAATTCTGTAGAGCAAACAACTGACACGCTGGCTCCTTGCCCCTTAATCAAAGTATATCCAGAAAGTATATCTGGACCAGTTTCCCAACTGGGCAGTAAGCATATTCTGGGCTCTAGCCCCAATAAGCCCCTTCTACTGGTACTCCTCCCTTGTTTGAAGAACCTCAAAAAGCATCAAGCCAGACAGTGAGAATGCGAATGACCTATAAATCAGCAGCCCTGTGGACTTGACATGCACCTCGAGGGCAAGAGACCAATTCCAGTGAGTGATCCAGAAAACATAATGTTCCCTCTTCAAAATGAAAACCCAATCCTAAAATTTAGTGATTAAGACCATTCCTGGAAACTGGAGATAGAGGTTCAAGTCCGTCTGGAGAAAAGGGATTAGAACTCAGCTTTCCTACAGCCTGGGTAAGAATTCCCTTTATTAGACTCACTATTTTTTAATTCTATAAATCTAATTATTAGTATTTGATAAAACAGTGATGCATTCACAACAAAGAAAATATTATCAATTATCAGACTAATTAAAGATGAAACTAACTTGGAGCAGTAACAACTGCATTTTCTAGCAAAATTACAGCTCTAAAAAATAAGCTATAATTACAAAATATTAATGCACAGCCACCTTGATCAATTGAGTGTGCCTCCTCAAACATTCATAACCAATAACTGCAACTGCAGCAGGATCTTCGCTGAGAATATATGAGTTTTCACAATGTCTCTCTGCAAGATGATGGGTTATCTTCCACCATATTGCAACATGTTCAAATAGTGTAAACTATCCTCAGCCCAAGAACACTCCTCCCTTTTCATATATCTTTTTAAAACCAAAATTGATATTTTAAAGTATTGTAGCTTTGCTGCATAACCTTCTAGTTCAAGCCACTGCCTGAGGCACGGTTACTGTGAATCATTATGTAGAAAAATATTACCAAGCATAAGGCAGCAAAAGTACATTAGAAAGAATATCAGTATCTGTATACCTAGACCCTGACACACTAGAGGATCACTCCAGTAAAACTTGATGAGAACGAGCGAATTTACAATAGCATAAAGCTAGAATAACAGTGGTTGAAAGGAACTAAATAGGAATCAGCCTCAAACTGATTAGGGGCCATAAAGGAACATGTGGCCTCAATCATGACAATGCTGGGTTTGAGAACAAAAGCTACTTCTCCCTTTCATAGGGACACTTCTTGAATTACATACTCCTTTGAGACAGGAGACATGTTAGGCCATGATACACAGCTAACCACTAGCCTAGGCAAAAGACTTCCTTCTGCTCTACACTACTTTAATTATCTTAAGCAGGATTTCACAAATAAAAAGCACTACTTCCTAGCCCCTCATTTCAGTATATTCCACCCATCATGATATATATTCCAGGGACCACAAACCACATGCCAAATATGCCCTCTGACTATAGTTCAAATAGCATATGGCCAAGGGTTTCCGAGTTCTTATTTGATAATACTGAAAGGTATTATAGTGTGTGGTCCATCAAAGGCATCTGAACAGTTCATTCACCCTACAGCGAAGGAAGGTTTTCCCATGCTGGTATACTCTAGCCTGCCTGTAATTTGAAAAGGATGATTTTTAGAGCTGGTTACAATTTAAACCTTCCAACTTTGAGCGGTTTTTGGACTATAATGTCAACGTTCACTAGGGAGGGAAATATGAGAAAAATTCCATATAGAAAGTTTTAGACAACTATATTTGTTTCACTTCACATTTGGAGAGCTTCAGCATCCTTGTACAAGTGGTATTACACCAAGTAAATGCAGCATAATGAACTCTAGTTCAGAAGGGGAGCAAAATTTTATAGAGTTGAATTCATCGTGATATCTCCTCACGCATCAGAAAATTACAATTTAGCCTAATGTGCAAAAACATTATGTAAATGTCCTTTCCCCCCCCATCCTTAATAACTTTTGAACCAACTAGCAGATTTCAAAGACATTTAACAGAGCAGAAGAGATTTCTAAGATATTAAACTTCTATGAACTGTGTGAAAATAGGTATGTGGGTAGACAAGAAAAAGGTGATTAGCGCTTCCAGCAAGTGGAAGGTTGCAAAATGGGCTTGCACTTAATGAGACATCGCCAACTATTTTCCATGCTGGAAATGAGAAGTATGATGCTTTTCGCAGTGGTGAGATATTTAATTACAGTTTTGACCTTATATTCACTAAAAAAATCCAACACAGAAAACCAGAGTCAATGTATTTTACTGCTCCTTGTCTGGACTAAACTCCTTGTTTGGGAAAAAAGGTAACAAGAAAACTTCCTGGTTAAAATACTTAAAATGTGATGGTTGATCTGCAGGTGAAAGCAAGTATGCAGACAAAGAAAAGACAATAGCAGCATTTTAATTAAAAAAAAAAAAAAAAAAAGCACCTGCTAAGTTTGATCAGATTTCCTCCTCTCACCCCAACCTGCAAATATAAACAGATGGGGTGCCTCAGGTAAAAGATACCTGGCAGCATGGAAAGATCTCTTCCCACTGGTAATGAGTAGATGGATCATATTATCTTAGTAAAATAAATATTCTTTTTAGCCAAAATGTCAGTTGCATTTCATGGGGTTTTTTCCTTCCATTTCTGAACAGATCATGCTGGGTTCAAGGTGAAATCATTTGGCATGTTGCTAGGATTGATCTGTAGAAAATTATGGATTTTAAAAATACACCCAAACCAATAGCAACTGAACAAATGCTGCCGCTGTCACACATTTCATTTGGGTCATTGCTGCAGCCTCAAACTTATCATTTGCACTGGGCAAAGATCTCCTTCCTGATGCAATGAATTCCTTTTAAAGAATTGTAAAGACAACTAATGTTCATGAGGTTGAATGTGGAGTTTCACCTTGTCGCCTGTGCAGGAGTCCAGGAAGGCTGCACAAAGCAGTCATTCAGAGAACAGGAGGGCTGTCATTGACAGAAACACTTTCCAAAACATTCTCAACTGGAATTTTGGTGGAAGGTGTGACACAGCTCCAAATATTTGTTTCTTTGTTTCCATGGGAACAGCAGCACAGTGGTTTAATAATAAAACAACATTGATCCTCTGAGTTTGAGAGAGTTCCTTGATTTTTGTTTTTAGTTAAAGATTATTTTTGCATGGGTTTCCCCTCTCCCCAACAACAAACAAGTTGCATAGTTTAATGCCTTTTCAGTACTTTGGGGTGGGGGGATCCAAAACATTAAAGACAAGTCTTGCAAAACTTGTATTATCCTGCTGCATATTATAAGCCAAGCACTGCATTAAACACATTCTAAGAAGTCCATATTTTACAGACTTATGTTATTTCATATCAGATCTCTAATACCCACAACTGTTCAGTCACCCTCTCTCTGTATTATGGAGATGTGACATAACGTCATTAGAGGGAATAGAGTCCAGAAGTTAGGGCGTAAAATGTTGTCATCACTTGAACTTTTAATCCTAGTTGTGAAAAGAAGGGAGGAAGTAAAAAGGCGGTTATTCACACAGCTTTATTTTAAAATTTTATTCTACCTAATTCAGACCTCCTCTCCAGTCTGCAGGAAAACTCTTCCAGAAGGTGAATCAGAGCAGAAGTTTCCTTGAAAAGCTTCTGCAAAAGGCAGCTCAGAGTCACCTGTTCATTACCTACACAGAGAACCCAGAGACAGTGCCCTCTTATGTTAAGCACCTAAATTAACGTTTAAAGTTGGGCTGCATTTACATTCCCCAGGGATTGTGTGTAATTTTGCTCAAGTTACTGCACCTGAAAGGGGTAGGTTTATTGTGTAAAAAACTGGAATTGTAACAGTCATTTCATCATTGGTTTTGAGACTGAAGAAATTTTTTCCTAGTGTGACAGCATTGCATGTTCATACCTTATTCCCAAACCTGATGTATGTATTTGAATATGTACAACTTTTATTAAAATATCTGATGCTCTTGGACCATCAGTTGGAAGTGGAGATTCTCAAAACACGTAAAGGATGCTCTTGCCTCTCAGTGGAATGTGGATGTTCAGGAACATTCTATGCCTTTCCTTCTCCTAAGCATTAGTATCACTAATACTATTTTAAAAAACATGGAAATTGTGGCCTAGGTACCTGCTCTGGTAGAAGTGAATCTTGTACGATAAACTATGGAAGAGTATAAGAAGAATCTCATCACTAGTAAATACTAACCATGGCACTGGAAAATAAATAGAGACTGACAAATTATTGTTGACGTAATCCCTGTGAGAGTGTCTAGACTAAGGGAGTCAAACCTACTGTCCGTAGGCTGAAGCTGGCTCCCTGGAGTCTTTCCACCAGCCTACAGTTTCTTGTGCAATATCCACTGCAATTCAGCCGACAGGCACCTGCTTGTTGTCCGAGAAGGCCAGAGAGTGTAGACAGACAGGGAATGAATTCTGCTCCCCCCTACAGCTGTCTTGTCTTTCATTTCTGCTCCTCCAGCCCAGAAGCAATGCAGGAATCCCCCAAACATCTACTATCTCTCCATCTCTACATCAGGCACAGCATCTCCAGTTCTGGAGAGCATCTGATTCTCTCAGCCTCACTTTGTGCTCACAGATCTGAAAGCGGTTACTTTTCCACAAGCAGTGCCTTCCTTTAGTCTCCTGCCAAAGGAAAAGGGAGTCAAGATGCAAAGGAAAGATTTTTTTTTTTTTTTCAAGTGGAGTTGAAGAGAAGGGTACTGGAAGAAACCCAAGCAAGAGCCAGAAATGACTAACAGGGAGAGAACGGCCCAGAACAATCAGAAGTTGGAGGAAAAGCTGGGATAGAAATTCCTTGAGGAAGCAACCCCTGAGGAATGAGAAGTAAAGAGACACAGAAATGTTTCAAGGCATTTTCTTCTTTGGGCAAAAGAAGTCTTTTTTTACTTCAAATGAAATCTGTAACATTCAAAAATAAATAAATCTCTCAGCAGTGTGACAGGAGTGCAAAATGTGTCTCTTCACTCATCACCCACAGACTTGAACTGAAATAGTAATTTGGCCCTTGCCAAGGTGTACAACCACTTAAATAGCAGTGCTGTAAATCAAAAGGTCCCCACAGTCTCCACACAAGCAAGAGTTTGAAGGTCACTAAGCATGATGCAACAGTCAGGCATGAAATATCTCTAACCAGACCTGGTACTTGTACCTTATCATCAATAGTGGGGGAAACAAATCTTCTATCATCCACCTGCGCTCCTTCACAACTGTCAGGATGGGGCGAGATAAGGTAAGCAGAAGCTGACAAATTGGTTCAGTGCACAGTCAGGTAGACAATACAGTACAGCCACCCTGCTAAAACATAACAAAAACAGCTTCCCCAAGCAGGGTGGAAATGATAACTTCCCTGAGATTTGGCAGATCAAATAGTTGTGGGCAGTTTTGACATTTCCCTGCCATTTAAATCTCTCATCAGGCAGGTGACTTCATTCTTTATGCCAAATAAACAATCCGACGCTTGCTCACAGTAAGGAGGCTCTTGTAGTTATCTCCATGCCATCACATCACCAACATCAAAGAGTAAGAACACCCCCTTCCCAGCAATGAAAACACCCCAGTACCTGTGCTAATTCGAGGCCTGATCCACCTCCCATTTTGTGAGAGGTGGCACAACGTGAACATTGGCTGATGCGTGAGCTGCTAGAAACAGTGATTCCCAACAGAATCTGCTTTGCTCTCAGCGAATGCACATGGCCTCGATGGCCAGCTGTGTACACCACCACTGTGGGATGAACGGTCTTGCTGTTTTCCAGGCAAGTGACTATCGCTGCCAGTTTGATTAAATTACAGATGCTTTGAGAGACTTAAGCAAATTATCAAAATGAGCAGAGCAATGAAAACTATCAAACACAAGAAATCATTAGTTGTGCTTCAGCTCAGGAGGGAAGAGACTCTGCAGCTATTTTGAGTCTCAGGAGAAAAGCGCTCAACTGCTCAGAGACAGAATCCAAATAAATCCCGTTTCCTTGGGGAACTTACATCTTGTTTTCAGCCCGCCTTTCAGATCAGTCTCTTTTTAAGCTCTTTCACTGGACTTTTGGCTGAAGCCCACCACCTATGTGTTGTTTTCCCAACAGAGGAAAAGCAGCTGCTTTCCCAAGGCCTGAGAAGACCCGTCTGACACGTTACACTCGGGGCGAAACAGGCAGCCTACAAAACAGGCAGGGAACCCTCCTGACTCTCGGTGACATTACAACCAATCTACACAAACAGACCTAATCTTCTGGTTTTCTCCCAGCCACACAGTGCTTTTATTTTTTTAGTTGCTTCCACCATCTCTATGTTACCAATGACTAAGACCAAAGAGAAAAATAAAGTATAGAGAAGGAAAACAAAAAAAAACAAAAAAAAGAAAACCCTCTGTCAAAAAAACATTTCCTATGCCAGAAGTATTAGTTAACAAGTCTGATTACTGAAAGGCAGTCTAAAGCCCTGCTTAACTAGGAAAAAAAAAACAAACCCACAACCAAAATCTAACAACAATATGTGAATTAACTCCTCCCCAACCATTACTGGAGGCTGTAACCTTTCTGCAGAGGGAACCGTCCTCTCAGTTAATGTATCCCCGTTACATGCACCACATGCATTTCCCCTGGCCCCATGAAGGACTAACTGTGCTCTGAGGCACAAATAGAAGACCCGCGAGACTGCCAAGGTAAAGGTGCCTTTTCTTTTTTTAAATAGATGTCACTCAACAAGGAAATTGAGACCTTTTGAGCCATTCTGAGATTTTGTCTCATGTTTACCTACAACTCAAACAGCTCCAAAAATGCCTCAAATCCTCCCAATTCCAAGGAGACATGGTGAGGTTCCAACTTTTTGCTTTGAGATCTCCAGACGAAAGGCAATAATCAAGTGCTAAATACCACAGGTTTTTAGTGGTCTCCAATATCCTGAAAATATGTTATTTTTAGTATGTGGTTGGCAGAGACAGGAAGTGTTAAATCTTGGGACCAGTATCAAATCTGACTAAAAATTAGCAGCTAGGAACATCCTCTTTGATTATTTATTCCACTTTCCCATATCCGAATAGCCCCAGAGGGGTAGTAACAATGACAATCACTAGGAAGACACCTGATAGCAGGTTAGTACAGAGCATTTGCCCTGCTCTCCCCATGAAAACATCCTAGAGTTTGTTTCCTCATTTTTGATCAGCAGACTCCTGGGGCAAGCGGGATGGTCTGTCAGAAAAGGGCCCCTCGTGCTTCACTGCAACTCCTCCGCTGCAACACTTGTAAAAGAGCAGGTGGAGAAAAGAAGAAAACCCCAGCCAATCCACTTCCAGATGCCTTTATTATTTTTTCAGAGGTCCTTATGCCGAGAGAACAGCCTGCAGAGCACAGAGTCAAGTTGCTTGTATTTACAAACGCAGCGCAAGCAGTGCATTACAATTTGTCAGTGCTTGTAGAGGCTTCAAGGCCTTTCCTTGCAATATCTGCTAGCATCTTTCAAATTAAGAAACGTGATCTGCTGGAGTTTTAACAGCATTTTGATCTCCATTACATTTGGAATGGTGCTGGGCCAGCCCCATTTAAATCACTGGACTGTCTATGGGCACCAGTCAGCATAAAATTGGAATTCATGCCCCACTTGCCTGCAGGGTGGACACAGCCTAAGAGAGGGACAGTCGAGCAGGACACAGCTCTAGCATCATATTTCTCATTAATTCAATAGTAAATCAAAGCTCAGATATCAACACCGCTCTTGCAGCACTCCAGGTTTGCCCACGCTCTCAGACAGTAGCCGAGTCAATGGCTGTGAGCTCTTTGGCACCGTTCTCAACAACCAGCGCATCTCCTGCACGGCAGGACAGTCTCACTCATCCGCCGCCTGCCCATCGTGTCCAAATCTTGCCCGTCCGCAGCACCACGCTGGGGTCTTTCTCCGTCATGCTCCCTGCCCATTAAAGGCAGCAGGCAAGCTTGATCTGTGAGACATCAACCAGCTGCATCTGCATGGGGAGTCGCAGAGCAGGAGGGGATCCATGGTGCTGCACTGCAGCTAGTGGAGGCATGTTTGCTCCCGAGGTGCAGAATATACGATGACATCCTTTAAAGAAGTTGTTTTCTTAGTGGCAGTCAATGCAAAGCTATTGGGAACCTTTTCCCTTGGCAAGCTATGAGGCTTGGTTGCCATCTCCTCTCACCTACTGAACCAGCCAGGCTTATCATCACCATCAACCTGCTCCTAACAGCAGAGGTTTGGGTTTTGCTTCCAGTTTTGGCTGCCTTGCTCTAGCAGAGATGAAGACTTAGCTCCAATAGGCATGGAACAGCCTCTACTGAACTACAAAGCAGCATTCAGACACTGCTCCTCATCCCCCCAACTCCTGGCATGACCCCAGAGCATACTCCGAGGTCTCGAAAGGGCAGACGCGCCAGGGCAGGGCATTTCCTCCAGTCAAGAACAACACAGACAACTGTCACACATGCACTGCACCAGAGGCAGTACGTGAATAGCTACAAAATGCAAGGGGAAGCCTGCAGTACTGCTAACTAATAAGGTCAATACAAACGACATCAACTCCTTTAGGTCAGAACAAATGACGACTGGGACATGCCACAGAAGGCTGCATGGAGAATTCACAGATGGACAGGCAATCTCAATTAAACTGTCCTCCCCTCTCATTCTCCTCTGAATTACTGCTCTAAAACCCCTTAATTACCTAAACTCAATTAGTCTTAGAATATTTGAAGCTTCCTGTTCAGACTAATTTCTCTCTCCTTCCTCATTTGGAGTGCTTGACTTGCATTAAAGAACACTTAGTGCCAGTGGTAAGGAGAACTTTACAAAGGCAGGTCAGGACTTCGGGGTATTCACAATCTCCCCTCTATCCTTCCAGTGCCAGAGAAGATCATGCACTCAGTCTACACGTAGATCTATCCAGATGAAATTTCAGCACCTCTGATGTGCTTTTTTTTTTTTTATACCTTAACCCAAACATTTTCATTGCTAGTAGCAACTATCATCCGTTGCAGCTATTTTCACTCCTAAAGATTTCCATATGTACTTTCCAAAATTATTTGCAAAGCAGTAGTTTTCTATTATTGCTATTATTATTCCTGAGAACAAAAAACCACAGTGTTAATTCCAACAAAAAAGAACATCGGTGACAAAGCAGATAGTAAGACAAGACAATAGAAGGAAGCAGTTAAAAGATTCCCTTTCGTTTCAGTGGTGTGACTTCTTTGGGCAGACTGAACCTGCACATTTTCATGTAAAGGGAAGCAATAAAATCACTGAATTCAGAGCCTCCTACTGTTTTAGCCTCTGCAATGATGCAAACCAATGTGAAGACTACTCTCACTGTATATTTCCCTCACTTCCCATTAGAGCCTTGTAAGAAACCCCGATCATAAGATTTTGTGCCCCTCCTGAAGTCCAAGTATCTCACCCTCCCTACAAAACATATATGAATATAGGGCCTTTTCAGGCGGAGGAGCCCACAGGATAAGGGTCCCAACAAATAGGGTTGTTGGTAGACTCATACCTCCAGGACTGCCTAAAAATTATTTGATCATTTGTGTAGGGAGCTAGACAAAAGGTAGTTTCTGTCCCTCCAGACAAGGTTTAGAGAAAAAAATATTTTTTAGCTGCAAGGACATGAGCACATGGACCTTTCAGCTTCATTATCTTGATTCAATCAGATTTTTAGATGCACCTGTGCAAAATATGTACTCTGAGTTGAAAGTCAGCTACTTTAGTTTAGCTTAAAACTATGCCATAAAAGTTTAAACTAACCTTAAAATGGTTAGCTTGCTTAACAGGTTATTCTAAATTACTATCACATCTGTACTTAAAGCAGTTCACCGATGCCTCATGCAAGCAAACTCTCACGGATAGGAAACTGAAGCATAGACAGATTAAATGCATTGCTCAAGAATAAATAAGAAATCTCTGGGCAAGCCAGAACTGAACCTAGTCTGAGTCCCGATTCAGCACATTAACCACAAAGCTGTCTCCATTAGTGTACTTACTGCCTATGCTATGGTTGCTGTGTGGGATCAAATGCAAACTGCTTCACAGCAAGCTCTATTGGGGAACAAGTCATGTCCTCTAACTGAGGTGCAGTAGCAGGATTACACTTTTCCTGTTTAAGAGGAAACCTCTCCAACCCTCCACAAACATAGAATTGTTCTGGCCCAGAACTGGCTGGAAAACAAGAATTCTATTTTGCAACCATTTTTGAGGTTTTAGCATTTAGTTTTATTCTTGCATTGGGACAATACTGAAATTGAAAAGTAGACATTTCTTTCACCAAAGCCAAAGAGAAAAGTCAGGTTAAAAAAAGGCAGAGACGCAAACCTTTCTCTCCCACGTCCCTTAGAAGAGCTCTTGTTGAGAATGCCAGCCATCCCCTGTACTCTCAGATCTTCATATCCTGCAGTCTCTTCCCTCCAGAAGTTTTATCTCTGAGCGAAGAAGGTTTCCAAGAGACCAGTTTCCTTGAAACTAATACATTTCTACCTAAAGTTCTGTTATTAGCAAGCATTTTTTCCCAGCATTAGAGTGACATTTTCTTTAGGCACATAACTTCAGCAGGAGGAGGAGGCCATAAACCACACTTTAATCCCGGGCCTCAAGATGCAGATTACAATGCAAAGAATCATTTTGTGCCATCTATAGTTAAAATGTCTTGCAGGCTTGCTATTGTGGAACGGCCCATTTATCTTTTCAGGTCACATTTTGGGTTTGGTTTTTTGCTGGGTTTTTCTGGTTTTGTTTTGTTTTTTCTCTTTATAGCTGTTGATACACAGGGAAATGATTAAGCTTTTAATTTGTTCTGTAAGTTTTTAGGCTTCAGTCTAAAACACAGTCTTCATATGAACCAGGCTATAGTGTAACTCCTCTTTCAGGTGAGCATCGATTCATTGTTGTGCCTATTTCACCTTTTACAGGGAATTCGTGTACAGAGTTTGGAAGAATGTAACTCAAGTTCACAGCACATGTATGTTCCCACCTTCCAAAAACCCAGGTGGGCTCCAACAGCTATTGCTGAAAAAGCCAGATTGTCACATTATCAGAGATATTTCTGCAGTGTCAGATTAGTATAAACTTAAAGCCTGGCCCTATAGGTATGAGAAACACCTTAGCTAAAATGCTATCATTTATGGAAATTATAAAAACCTGTGAATACTGATTATTTCAGCACCCAGACAGGGATATGAAACCTTTTGGCTTTGACTTGGGTAAGAGCCTCCTTCTTTCACCAATAAAACATTGTGGAAAAGACTAAAGTAAAACTAAAACTATATAAACCAAAGTTATTCTAACAGCTTGTAAAGGCAGATGAGAGTCATTACATTATTTATGCACACGAGGGTACTGGGATAGACAGGATTAGATGATTTACCCAAGATCAAACAATGAGTCAGTGACACAGTTTTCTGCTGTCCAGTGAAAACACGGATGTACAGTAAGCTGAAAAGAATTCATTTATTCCCCATATCAAAAGGATAAAGGAGAGAGCATTCCCTCTGCTATCCGAGCTCGTGGTTCCAATAAGTGTTGATAGAACTGAATTTGGCAAGCAGGAAATTAGCTGCACTAGTCACATATGCAAAGCATTTGCTGAAAACAAAAATCTTGAGTTACTCAATTAACAACAGTTTTCACTTGCCGAGGTCACAGGCCTATCTATCACAGCAGCAATTTATTCCTTGCTGCTTTCTTGAGAAGTTCAAAGGATACATTCAGTGTCCAAGGCACAGCATAATCAGTCAGGACATTGTGCAATGCCAGAGTCTTGCCTCACGTCTGCATTCAAATTGCATGAACTGAGTTACTTGGTTTCAGTCAACACCAACTTGGATGGTGGGATTTTGAATTGTGCATGGATCAGATTTTAGTGGGCTGATAGGATCAACACGAAGAAGGAACAATTCAGCTGAAGGCTTGTCAACCCTCAGAATGCCCTGAAGTGGGCCATATCCTGCCATAAATATTTGCACAAAAATCCTGCTGACCTCAGTGGTGGTTCTCAGTACAAAATGATGGCAGGATGTGGTCACAGTGATCTTTCTAATAATAGGTTTTCCATTGAGATCAATGGACATTGGGCCTCATTGCATTGCCAAAGCTTGGTTCTGAGCTCTAAAGGGAGACATTGTTTTCCTGCAGCAGGGAGCACACAATTGCCAAATTTACTTTTGGCAAAGGCAGAGGTTTATTTTTAATACTGAATAACACCAAAAATGTCTGATATTAATTAAGAGAGTGTCTTCCTTCTGCATATCTAAAAAAAAAAATCTTCCAGTGTTGCTGTTGGAAAGACACACAGAAAACATGAATATAACCATATTTAAAGTCAGACATAAAATAAGTGAAAACCACTTTTCTATTATCTGAATGCAATTCTAAGTTGAGTTTCGCATACATGGAAGTAGCAGGTGCTCAGCTCTTCAGGAAAGTCAGGTCAACTTCATAAGGTGTTAAAGACCCAGGCCCTCAAATAAGTTCCTCACAGGCACATTCCTAAGTCTGTAGGCAGTACCCTTCACTCCATTTTTTCTGAGCCTATCCCTCCCTTGGTGTTCATTACAGCTTTGATGCCTATATGCAGAAATCCTTATCTTCAGGATGCTAAAGGATGACTAAATGTTTTCCAGTGTTTTATTCATTATCTCAGTTCAACTTCAACTGATTTTAATCTTGTGGTTCTGCTATAAAGATAAGCAGCAGCCTGCCAGGGAAATAAGCATTTCACAGGTTAACAGCACAACTCTTCTAAAGAGGAAGCAGGTTTGTTTTCTGCCTTGTTTTCTGGAAAATGTAAAAACAATAAAATGAATGAGAAGCAGTGGAGAACAAGTTGTAAAGGAACTCATTTCCTGCTCGCAGCAGCTCTGATAAATTTCAATCTTGGATGACAGGGGCTGTGGAGAGCGAGGGGAGGGGTGGCTCTCTTCCTGGAAAGCCAGACAGGATAGGATTGATTTGAGACATCTTCATTGCCAGAACAGCCGGTATTGGCTAATCATCAGAAAACAGAGACTTCAACCTACAGGAAACGGAGAGCAAGGAAGACGTCTGAACCAAACTTTCAGATTCCAAATGTGTAAACGAACAAAATAATAACAACAACAAAAAAAAACAACAACAAAAAAAAAGCCCCTACTCACACACAAGCCTTCCTGGAGACTGACAAATGCCAAAGGAAGTGCCAGTGCCCTGACTAACAAAAGAATCCTGAAACGCTGCAGGCTCCGGTGCCAGCAGCGGCAGAGCCGGCACCCAGTTAAAAGTGGGTGGCTGCCTGACACGGCTGCTGCCGGATGGAGCGGACAGCTCAGCATGAATCATGGGGCAAAGGATTCCTTCAGTCCGGGAGGAATCGGTACAATACACAGGCTGCCTGCTGTTTGCTGCCTTTTTTTTTTCTTTTTTTTTTTTTTAAATACTCCTGACTTGGAGAGCCCGGCCGTTTCCTTCCTGATGTGCTCTGTGGGCGTGCAACCGGCAGATGACTACTCATTGATGGCACTGTGTGTATGTGAGCGAGCGCATGAACGCGGTAGTGAGAGGTGCCAGACTGAAAACCCCCAGGGACTGAACTCTCACAGGTAGCCCACGCAACCACTGCTTTGACCGGCTACTAACAGAGGACATCTCCCATCATCGCCCTCTCAAGGGGACCCGTTCACCCAGATCACGTGCTTTAGACAGACACACACGTACACACACGACATTACTATGAGTCAACCCTACAGCAGATTTAAGAGTTTCGGACATCCTTCCTGGAAGGAAGGATGTCTCCATCTCCCTGGCCACAAGGCTGGAAGCAAGGCAGAGGGTAACAGAGTTTTCTTACACCCCTCCAAAAATCTACAGGAGCTCCTTAATTAGGGTTACAGGCAAAGCCAGCTTTGGTTTACTGATTCCTCTTGCCCCAGAATGGGGAGAGGAAATGCTTCTATTAGGCTGACCATGTACCTTCGCTCTCATCTCTGTATGTCTGGGAACTATTTGAACCAAGCTATCTTGAGTCTGGGAACCACTTGAAATCATTCTCACTGGCCATTCAGACTTTTGGTCTCTCTATACATCCCAGGTCCGTTTTCAAAAGTAAGGTTAACAGGGTAACAAGCTATCTTCTCTAGATACTTCGAAAGGTATTGATCACCGTCTCCAGATACCACACCACCACTGTGGAAGACTCACTCGACATTTCAACTCTATTCACTGCTATTATGTCTTGACATGTTCCTTTAGATACATTTTGATTTGTGCTTTTCTACAGTGTAACTCTCCTAAACACATGAGAGAAAGAGATGCTGAAAACACAGCCAAAGGAAAAGTGATTTTTAATCAGAAATATACTGATCTAGTACTACTGACACCAGTTGGAGTCTTTGCATTTATTTCAGCAGGCTCTACATCAGCTTTATCACCAACTGGGAGGCTACTACAAGAAGCAACTGTTTTAAAAGGTAGTGTCTTATGTGCACTACAGGACTGCCTATACGGAGAGAAGAAATGAGACTAAACCTACCAGAACAGACGATGCAAGAGAGAAGGTCTGGTCAAGTTGGCACCCAGCATTCAAAGAGCAGGAAGGCCCCACTTCAGCCAGACCCTATGGCTTGACAAGAGTGACAGTGACAAGCATCTCTGCTCACATCAGAAGGAAGTAGCTGCAGCAGCACTCTGACTCCCCGACCTGACTTCACAAAAGCTTTTTGTACCTTCCACTGCTCTGCTGCCGAGCTTCCAAGTTCAGTCATTGCCTAAGTCTCTTCCAGCATTGCTTGACGGTGATCTTGCATCTGTTCTTTCCCGTTAGCATTAGTGACATCTTGCCCAGCTTCAATCTTTCTCCTTGCTTTTATCTTCCCTTTCTCCCATCAACAAGCTTGATTCCCTCCACATTTTACTCTTCTCCATTAATCCTTTTCTTTCTTTTCCCATACTTGCCTCCTCTGCTTTTGCAGAGGAAATTTCCTTGTGAAAGTCCACCCCTGAAGACTGATTGCCATCCCTTTCTGTCCTGCCACCTTTCTACCACTAGAAATTCACCTCTAATTTAGCTGTAACCCACATTCATGATCTTAGGAGTCTTTTTAGCTCCTTTGACCAGACCTCAAAACTGTTGCTGCCCAAATACTCCCTTTCTTCTGTTCCCACTTCTCTCTCTGCATTGGACCTGGTTATCACTTCCAAGAGATAAACCGATAATGCGCAATGTGTTCTTTTTCTTCTCTGCCAATAAGGCCCTCTCACATCCCATAAAGAAACCTCTTATCTGCTTTGCCTCTAGCCTCTCCACTGATCCACAAATCAACCCTGTTTTCCTTCTGTTCACCCTTACATCTTTTCTTCTGCTCCAGTGCTTATTTTCTTTCTCCCCACAGCACATGCTTGTGCTCATTTAAATTTCTGTTAACTTAAAAGAACCCAAATCTATTCTTTGCCCAGCTTTGCCTTTTTCAGTACTGCCCACTCTGTGTCCCCCATCTCCCACCTCTTCCTTTTATTTCTAAAATCACCGGGCTCACTTTGCAATAAAATCTGGATTTCTCCTCCTGCAGGTTCGTGCCAGACTCTGCTCAGTCTACCTCCTGCTCCTTCATTCCACCAAAATCATTCTTCTCTCAGTTTCAAAAGGCACTTGCTAAAGTTTCAAATCAATACTCTATCTTTTCTCTCCATGGCTAGTCAGCCAACTTCAGCACTTCTAATCAAGCTCTTCTGGAAGTCCTGTCATCCCTTGGCTTAGATGATTCTTTCCTCTAATGATTCCTCTTCTCCCACTCCCATCGCTCTGGGCACACGTTCCAGTGAGGATCATCTACTGGCTTTCTGCTACCCATCTTTTATGGGCTTCTCAGTTTCCTCCTCTACACAGAGAGTGCAAGAAGCAAAGAAGAAATCTCATCCACAGACATGAAAAACATACAGCATCTCTATGCAGACAGAAATCCTTCTGCACTCCAGACCCTCAACCCAAGTTCACGTTCCACCAATTACATGCAAACGGCATGAGGAGGTTAGAGTTTGGCTTTAAAACAACAGGAAGGAATGCGATGTTCAAAGAAGAAAGTGTATCACCAGCTTGAAAACAACTACGAACATGCTCAATGCATATTATTGGCCATATTCTTAACCGATTAAATCTTTATCAGCTGAGAAATGTTTCAGAAGTACCCAGTATCCTAAGAGTGGCTGCAGAGGCAGTCAATGTTCCTCTCTGCCCTCACTCCCACCTTTTTCCATTCATTTAATGAAACAGCCTGCAACTCACACTGCTGTGTACTGCTTTGTCCTTGTGTTTATCATGACAATCAAGCCCAGCAACAGCAGCAAGTTAATAGATTTACTTTGGGAAGGGGTGAAAGGAACAAGTTCTGGTTACGGTATCCCACATTCAATGAAGTGTGAATGCTGATAAACTTCCTGGTCATGCCTATTTAGCCATGCTTTGCCATAGCTCCTGAATCAATCCAGCGTGGGTGAGCTGTGGGTAGGGGAAAGTTCATGGTTAATTGCTCACTGCTAACAGAAAAATGGTTTGCAAATGAGTTGCTTTAATCCCAAAGACGTTTGTCTCCAGTGCCTACAATTTGTAATGGTTCCATTGTACTCTTTTAACAGGTGTCCCATTTCCACTAAGCAGTTCTGATTTTGTTGACAGCAGAGTACACTGCATCTTTGTGGAGTGACAACATATCATCTTTTCTACCCACATTATTTTTCCTTCTGCCCAAATCATACAAAGATATTGATTGATCAAGGATCCATTGGTCACTTACCAATTAGAAAAACCTGGAATGGTGTGTTAAATGCAACAGACTAAACAAATCAAAGTAAAAAGTAAATTCTTCACATCTGTATTTCCACTATGTCTGAAAATTCGCCAATTTTGAACTGCCGCAGGAGGTAAGTCCTTATATAACAACATCATATAAACAATCCTCATCCCGTTTCTGTGGTTTCAAGAGTATAATACTCATATCGTCAAAAGTATCACTTAACTTTATCTCCACATCCTAAAGTGATTCAGTCTTTGAAAAAAGAGTTGTGATCTGAGTTCATCTGACATTTCCAAATTTCATACGAGAGGCTGAAATAGAGTATTGGCATTTACAACAAAACCACAGCATGGTAGTTCCATAAACCACTCCTCCGGCTTCTAAGACCCAGTTGCCTTCAGTGGACCACCACTTCAAACCTGAACTTTGCTGACTGGCTTAACAATTTGTTCCTGGTATCATGTGACAAGTTTTTGAAGCTCACATGTGTAATGGGGCATTTGCTGCTAGTAGGAAAAGAAGGGGAAAAAAAAAATTTAAAAATATAGTAGAACATGAGGTTCCAATTGTCTGAAAAACAGAAACATCTGTTGGAGTCATGAGCAGTTGATTAGCAGAGTTCATTTCTAGGGTAAGGCTCCAGTAGATCAGCTCTTCTATCTAACTATATCATTGTAGTCACTGGAAGCATTACAAAGAGTTACAAAGAATAGGCAGGAGAGATATAAACCATTTCTTATGGTGCTAAGTATCCTTAAAAGCCAACTATAATGCATCAGTCTTCAGCACTGCTTTACATGATACCAGCATATGAAATTAACAGCTCTCCTTAAGCCTTGCTTTTATCCACAACAGCTAAACATCTGCCAGTCTTTCAGTTATAAACCTATACTATTTTTGAAGCTTATAACTAGAGACTGTAAAAATTCTTTTGGAAGATAAAACACAATGTACAAGCTGTCAGTCTGAGCACATTTCTTACTTGCAAAATAATCAGACTAAGTTGGGTTTAGTCTACCAGTCAAGACAATGACAGAAACATTAGTTGTTTTTTAAGATGCTGCTTGGATTTCAACCTAAAGCTTTTCCAGCTCATTACACTAACATAAGGATTAACACCTTGGAACATTTGCACAAAAAGCAGAGGTTAATCAGAAATGCTAATTCAGCCCATGTGCACTCTAAAGGTCCAGTGATATTGGATAGATAGCTGAGCTGTATATACTACTTTCATTAAGGCTGCTGTTGAAGACCTGTGCTCCTAACACCACAAGCCTTGGCACCCAGGAGTACAAGAAACCACCAGGAAGAGGATGTCTTTAAGGTTAAGCCTCTCTTTCATTAGCTTGAATATCTAATTGAAGGATTACTAGGAATCTTAGCCCTAGCTCTTGTTCAATTCCTGGTGTCAGTGGCCTGACCTAACCTCCCAGTTTCCTAGTGCTCCATCTGCATCCACCTGTCACCTTATACATATTCCCCATCCAGGAATGGGGTACTGTTACATTAAAAATAACAACTAAAACTTGGTAGCCAGCAATTTCACTTCCCCTCCTGACTTTACTGACTATTTTATCTTCAACAAAAACAAAATAACAAATATAAAATAACTTTTAAGATTGGTGGGGTTTGTGTTCAGGTACATAGTTTGACTCAACATATCATGCAACCCTACCATGACTTCGGGAAGACTGTTATATTATACAGAAATTAAAAGGTGTCCCCCTTTTATCAGGAAGGACAAACTTCCAAGATGCTGTATCTACCTAAGAAAATGGCAGTTACTAAGGGACAGTCAGGGGTTTGAGTTGCTTTCAATCTACCCTAAAGCAGAAGAATCTCTTCACACTTTTAAAAGTAAAAATTGTATTTGACTGTGGAGATTATTATCAGATGTTCCTAACAGAAATTCTTTCCATCTGAATAGATCCAATTTTTGCAAGTATTCTTCTACCTTTCAGAATATATTGCGCACACCCCCCGAAATCCCTTCCATGCTTTCCAGTTCTCTGTAAGAGTCTTTAATCTGCCTATTGTTAAGACCCTGCTATGTGCCTCTTTTCTCTTATCAAAGCTTATAGGTAGGTGGGGAATTCACTTGAAAGCACTGTTCTTGACACGCTAGTGAAAGCAGAGACAACCACTGTCTCTAGACAATAGATCTGATCATCCTTCCCTATTTGACCACGTGATCGACTTCCAATGGTACCACATGTGGTGAGCCTCTGTGGAGTGAGCAAAGTCCAAGCATAAAACTAGTTTGGCTTTTCTAAGCACACAGTGTGGATCCTCTTTCCAGTGCTCTTTCCTGAGAATTAGAATCCAATTGTTTCATCCAGGGGCCTTCTGTTGACCCCGATGACGCCCCTGTAACTTGCACACACTCTTCCCTGTAACCCCAGCTGGAGAAGGAGCCCAGCTCACTGTGTAATCCTGGTGGCCTGTATGACAGTAAAAACACAGCAGAGCAGACCAACTGTGAGTTTAGAAGTATGTGCAAAGCTTCTCTTGAAAACCCAGAAATCAACTGTGTGCAGATTACCTTGTCTCAGCTTCCTTATAGCTCTAACAGATTCTCTGGGTTATATTAGGTCCTCTGTGAGGGTACAGGATCCAGGCAGATGCAAGGACTTTCTTCTGAACAACGCAGCTCCTTCAGACCAGCTTGCTTTCTATGAATTAGACTGGCCCTTCAGCTAATCCTAACTTCTGTGGAAAAGGTACATTCATTTCTTCTCCCCTGCCATGTAGCCTGAGACTTCCTATGTGAGGTTTCCCCCTTTGTTTCTTCAACAAATCTTTTTACAACCCCTTCACAGTATACATGAACTGTCTTTTACAAACTAAGCTGAACTCACTGGATGCAAGACAGATGGAACATGAAATTCAAAAACCTACACAGGCACAGTTGTATGCCTAGTAAGATAATTATTGACCTAATAAACCCAGGCCATTAGAAGGGGTTATTGTTTCAGGCCACAAGCTGCTTTAAAATGAACACTTCTCTAATTGAAATAGTTTACACCTGGCTATCTTGATATATAAGCAGACAAAGCTGAAGTCCATCCACAAAAGACCAATAGACCTGTCCTAGGTCACTCCTATCAGGTCTGGAGACTTTCAATCCCTTATTAACTTTACTAGATAAGTGCCACCTTTTGCCCAAAACTGCAAGCACTTTTGTGGATTGCCATTAAGATTTAATGACAGACTTTGTTGCTGCAAAGACATTTCATGATACAAAAATTCCATTCGCTTCCTAATAATATCATAAAATTAACTCAAATTTATATCAAAGACATAAGTTCCCAAAATTATTGGTGCTGCTGCACCTCTAGCTCCACAATTAAGCAAGAAATAAGGGCCAAAATGAAAGATCTTTGGTGAGCCACAACATTACCAGAAGCCTTGGGAACTCAGATGTTAGCTTTCTCTCCACCATGATTTATGAACAATAGAAACCTCTAAATAATCTGCTCATCGGTGAATGAGCTGTGGTACAGCTCTGTGCACCTTTGCATCAGAGATGAAAGAAGATGAACTTAATCAGTGCAGAAAGATACAGAAGTGGAAGACACGCCTTTGTCCCTTCTCCACATCATCCATTGTGCACACTCACTGTCTCTCAAACTGCAAATAGCAGACTCGTGCTACCAGCGTAGAGTCATTGCTAGTACTGCTACAGAAAACACACACAAGCCTTGGATAAATAGTGGTTTGTGGATTCATCTCATTATTGGGCTTAGGAAGGATAAATAACAGCAACACTCAACTGCTAGGATCTGTCTTATTTCTGCCTTCTCTTCCTGAGAACGGATGGAAGCAGCTCCTGTTGGAGGCTTTGGGCTAGACAGGACAAAGCGAAGGGGCACCTTCCTTCCAGCACCGAAAAAGCCTCTAGGAGCCACAGAGCACACTGAGCAGAGGAGGGACTGCTTGGTTTCGATGTCTGTATCCGTTATGAGTAAGTCAGTGGTGCCCTGACAAGACGGCCTGAAGAAACTGGGGTGTGGCAGCCCTTTGGCACAACAAGAGAGGGCCCAGAAGCCTACACAGAGGGTTTCCTCTAGGATAGGCTGGAGTACGAGCCAGGGCAGGAGGCTCCTGTGCCACTGTGAGACAGGCTCCAGCCTCTGCCACAGCCGTGTGACTCATGGAGCAGGGGGAAGGGAGGGAAAAAGGCAAGACTTGGCAACCTGGGCTGTCTCACACAGTGGTAGGTTTTCTTCTCCATGGCATAACCCAGGGCCTATGTGGCAGGTGGCCAAACTCTTCGGTAAAGGACTGCAGTCCTTGTCACTCTCTGGTCATCTTCTTAATAGCAACGGACCATATCACTTAATTCGTGCAGCATACAGGGCTTGGCGTGTCCTGATTCTCCCCTGCTCCAGCTGCCCAAATGATGGTCAGCAGGCTGCAGAGGAAGCAGTGCTGGTGGGACCGAGAGCCTCCAGCTCCTTTTCCCCCTGCAGCAGTTAGACCTGCCAGGCGCCAGAAACCAGCAATATCCGCCTGGGACAGGACGTCACTCCCACACCGCATGGCGAAACCAGGACTGTGATTCACGAGTGGAACCACTTCCCTTGGGACAGCTGTAATGGCTCCCATTTCCTGCTCCCTACCCTACCCAATTTTTAAGGTTCCCATCCTCACCACAAGAATCAAACAGTTTGCACAACAGCTGCTAGTCTGCTGTAGTTTACAGACCAACACTTCAAGGTGTTTCTGGTTAGTACCTTTAAAAACTGGGCTGTACCCACTTGTGATGAGAGCCCTAGAAAATGCCACCTTCCTTCTGGTAAACTCCTTTACTATCACCATATGTTGCTCGTAGGGCCCAAGAAAAACAACTCAGGCCCCATAAGTTGTACTAAGCACCCTGACATTATTTTATTACTTTGCCTTTTGCAAAGCAAATGGCATATAAATTGTACAACCTGGAGAATACAGAGAAGACACCTCACATGCCTGGAGATGACATATTATATTTTCCCTCCCAGCCCGAATGAATCCCAAAGCCATAATATTTAAAAAAGCCTAATCATACATTGCTAAGTTTTTGGCAGACCAGATCAAACAGTCTTAATGAAAACTTTTTCAAAAGTGGATAGTACACACGTGGTCTAGCTTCTGTGACACACTGAACACCCGGACCTGTGGCTAGCACTCTCCTGTGTGCAAAGTAGCATACTTGGTCAAGTAACCATGTTTAAAGGATAACACGATATCTGCTTACAATTTCACTTTAGTGGGACTGACTGTGTGATTAGAGTTAAGCAGGTGACAGTGCTCAGTGTTATAGCCTTTTCTGAAAAGCGACCATCCCCAAAAGGTTCAAAGTATGATACCCCAAAAGGAGATACAAAAGTAGCATTAATCATTTTTACAAATCACAAGATCATAGGATAATTCATGTTGAAAGGGACCTCAGAAGGACATCTAGTTCAACCTCCTGCCCAAAGCAGGGTCAGCTATGACGTCAAACCAGGTTACTCAGGGCTTTGACTAGTCCATTTGCCTTTAGGATGTCTATTGCAAGCATTGAAGAGTTCATTTTTTGTATTAAAACAGAAGGATTTGCACTTAGTGAAAAAAAAATTATAACAGCCTTAGAAATATCAATAAATGTGATCCACAGGTTACCAGGAGTCCATTAATAACAAATGTTTTCCCAGTACTAACTCCTCTGTTCTGATTTCCAACAAACTATGTTAAAGCAACAAGAATTAAGCGGAGATGTGATGGCTGATTCTCTAAATTCTGCAAATTTGATTTTCACAAGTGGCGATGACATTGACAGCTTAGAACACGAGCGTGTACTGTTTATATTGACATACACTTACTATGAAAGTGTATCTGCTTACTGACCGAATACGCTAACACTAAAATGTTAGATTTACATAAACTACCTACAGAGCCCATCCCTGGAAGTAATAAGCTATTCATTAAAGATTTCTTAGATTCTTAGAGATGCTTTCTGATAATGGTCCCATTTATAAGCATGGATTACATTTAACATGCACAGTTTTAACAACATTAGCTTGTTCTAAAGCGTGCTTTAAGCCATGTTATCAGAATTGTAGTTGAATTCCTCATATGGTTAAAGGGCAAATTCAGATAGCTTTAGTCACCTTTTTCCACGTGTCTCACAGAATTAACTGGTGATTGACGATTACAGAATGAACAAAGGGCTGAGACTGCACACAGGGCTAACATGAGGGTTACCATTAGACAGCGGGACTTCAGACGACCTCTGTGATTGAAAGGGCCCCAGGTTTTCTAAATTTCACCTTCAAAGCATTCACAAGTTTTCACTGTTTTATCAGTATGGTTAAAGCAGTGAAACCTTCTGAGGTAGGTAGGTTTATATTTTCTGAAATGTGATTCTACAATTCAACTTAATTCATACACTGGAAGGAGAATATGTCCTTGATTTCACTATAACTGTGTTCAAAGGAACGCAGTCGGAACAGTCTATAAAAAAATACTAACATCACTAAAGCTGACCGAGTTGCTCTGCTTCAAATTGGTACATAAACAAGGACTAGTGAGAGCCCCATGCAGAGCTGCTACACTTTGGACTAAGAAAAGCAACACAATCGCAGGCTGAGAATCGCACTGAGCATGAGATGGGGGTTGTTAATTCAGATTGACTGGAGCTCAGGTGCATTCAAATGCTTTGTGTATACAGAGAACTTTTCATAGGATGACAGAATGGTTTGGGTTGGAAGGGACCTTAAAGATCATCTGGTTCCAACCCCCCTGCCATGGGCAGGGACACCTTCCACTAGACCAGGTTGCTCAAAGCCCCATCCAACCTGCCCTTGAACACTGCCAGGGATGGGGCAGCCACAACCTCTCTGGGCAACCTGTTCCAGTGCCTCACCACCCTCACAGTGAAGAACTTCTTCCTTACATATGATCTAAATCTACCCTCTTTCAGTTCAAAGCCATTACCCCTTATCCTATCACTACATGCCCATGTAAAAACATCTCTCTCTGGCTTTGTTGTAGGCCCCCTTTAGGTACTGGAAGGCTGCTCTAAGGTCTCCCCAGAGCCTTCTCTTCTCCAGACTGAACAAGCCCAACTCTCTCAGCCTGTCTTCACAGGAGAGGTGCTCCAGCCCTCTGACCATCTTTGTGGCCCTCCTCTAGACCCACTCCAATAGGTCCTTGTGTTGGGGGCCCCAGAGCTGAACACAGAACTGCAGGTGGGGTCTCACGAGAGCAGAGTAGAGAGGGAGAATCACGTCCCTCAACCTGCTGGTCACACTTCTTTTGATGCGGCCCAGGATACGGTTGGCTTTCTGGGCTGCGAGCGCACATTGCTGGATTATGTTGATCTTCTCATCCACTAATACCCCCAACTCTTTCTCCACAGGGCTGCTCTCAATCCACTCACTGCCCCGCCTGTATTTGTGCTTGGCATTGCCCCAAACCATGTGCAGGACCTTGCACTCGGCCTTGTTGAACTTCAGCTCAATTCTAACAGTCAAAAAAATTCTAAATTTTTCTAAAATTTCTAAAAGACCTTGACGGTTCAGTCTGCTTTAATGACACAGTATGGAAGACAGGACAATTTGCAGCAAAGTTGCTTTTCACTTTGAAAACTACATATGGGCACTTTCTGAATTCAGAGTTAACTACCGTGCTTCTGGCAGTCCTCCCACTATCATTTCATGTGCATGTCTTCCTAACAACATACATCCTCCAAAGCTCTGGGTCACAAAATGCAACACATGGGGTATGTTGGGACCACTACCAGCAGCTGGCCAAAAATGCTAAGGGAAGAATTTCTTTAATGAGCGGTATTTCCCATATTCCAACACATTTTCTGACTACCCCCTATCTTGTTTGGCAGAGGCAGGAGCATCCCTTTGCCAACGAGGATTTTGCTAAATGTTTCTCTGCTCCGTGAGAGAGCAGTGTTCAAAACCTATAGCTGTAGATGGTTTTTTTCCTCCTAAATTATCAAATTCCATAGCCATTGGTCAGACACGCCGTCTCCTGCCTCATTGTACCGGAGCTGCTATCACCCTCTTCTTTATTGCCCGATCAACATTTCTTCTCTAATCACCCTCTTCCTTACTGTCTGATCTCTGTTTCTTTCTAAATATCTGCTTTACTACCATTCAAATGTGTGAATAACTTGTTTTAACATGTTTTACAAGACAGACATATTTAAGGAACCAGCAGTACTAAAACATTAGAAAAATGGAACCAGCAGTACTAAAACATTAGAAAATACACAACAGATCTCAGCTAACAATGTGCATTAAATGAGTGCATGGCATTCTCTCTCTTTTTATAATCTATACCATCAGTACTGTTAACCCCACCTACTAAATCCACAGACACACACCTAGCATCTGTATGAAAGGAAAATGAGCTAGAAAACACCTTGTAACCTCAGAAAAAGAGAAGATGGGGATGGTATGACAGATTCATAAAGAAAAGCAGTATTTCATCCTTGTAACCGTGGAATCCAGTTTTGTAATAATAATTGTTTGTGCTGCTGACTTCCTTCAACACCTGTGACCCTGCTTGTCACGGCCTCATTGCCTGCTGGAAACTTGGCAAAAGACAAGAGAAGAGATATTAGGGAACCAATGCTACATCCTGAGAGAGGCCATAAAGTCCAAAGGTTGAACAGAATTGCCAGGAGCAGTCTGATAAACTAAGGAAGTATGTGGCTCTGAAGAGACAAACTGCTGTGCCCAAGTACAATATGTTCAAACTCTGTGAGCTGCACCCCAACGTCTCGCACGCTCGAAAGAGCACGCTATCCAGGGACTTTTCCCAAGCAGCCCCCTTGAAAAAGAATTATTTTAAGCCCCTTTCTGAAATGAGTATGTGAGCACTCAGTGCACCACACATGCCAGAATTTCACAGATCTTAAATCTGAAAAGCACTCCTCTTTATTTTTTCAAATTAAGCTAGGATGATTTGTTGATTTAATAAAAAGAAAAAATCCCGTGTAAAACCCCTTCTGAATTAGCATATTCAAGCCTTTTCCAAAATCTGGCTCCAGTAAAGAACTTGTCCTTAAAAATCTATCAGACTGTAACTAAGCTTGTAACTTGGCATGTGAAATAAATAAGCCAATAATCAGATCCCTCAGAAATTTTCAATTAAACCTGTAAAAATAGCTAATAAAATACTCAGCATTTGAAGAGTTTTTATTCAGGAGGAGAGTACAGCAGCTTCGGTTTCATGTAAGGAAGAGCATGGGGCATTAATAACCAAGGTCTTTTTCCCCTCTTTCCTAGCCACCACTCACTCTAGTTACACTAGCACAACTTTTTGCGAAGCCACACTGTAAATCCGAGCAGAAAACTCTTTTCTGGCTTTCAGAACAAATCAAACCAAGAACACAGCATGGCCCCCACAAAGAACTGAGCAAGCACAAGCAAAGAGGCAGCGCAGGAACGGCAGCCAGGGGAGGGAGGAAAAAGGACGTGAGCTGCTTTGAGCTCATATTGCTGCTGAGTACTTTCTATTATAAAACCATAACCTAATATGCTTTCAAGACTACAGCTCTGAACCGCTTCGCATGGTGCACCTCCTTCCCTATGTGGGACCCTACAGGGATCTATACCGTTGCAGAAATGTGCCTGCGCAGAGAGGCTTGCAGGCTCAGACACTGCACTCTATTATACTTCTCATTATTCACTGCTTATTCACTAAACGAGAGGACAACCCCAGCAGTTCTTGTAAACACAACAGCTTCCTTGAGAAGCAACAGCAAAATCCATAAGTACGGCTCTCCTTGTAAGTAAAATGCCTGTCTTGGGAGGGCTGTCCTCCCTGGGGAGCCCCGCTGTGGGAAGCGGGAGCAAGGAACTGCCTTTTTAGGACTGTGGCTGAGCAGAGCCGGGAAGCGCTGGGGCAGGAACAGGGCTCCCGCAGCAGCTTGCTGGCCTTATATGGAGAAAGCCAGGTATTTTCCCAGCTCCGTACTGGGAGCTGCACAGCCGGAGCAGCAAGGTAAGGTGAGGCAGGGCTCCCCAGCAAGGCTTGGCCGGCCACCGGCCAGGGGGACCCTCGGCCACAGCCGCACTCCTGCTCGGTGCGGACCTACAGCCCTGGTGTCTTCAGCCTCCGAGCATTTCAAATAGGCCTTATTAGGAAGCAGAGAAACTTAATTAATTGAAAGATCGTTTTCAGATCTGTAAAGCCAGATGGTTTGTGGGTGAACCGTACTTGATTTTAATGTGACATTTTAAGGCATGCAAGGCAACGTTTTGGAGCACGAGTCTCTAATGTCAGGCATCTTTTTAGCTACCTACATAAGAGGGCAGGTTTTCAGAGGTGATGAACAACTGGATTTTCTGAAGACTTTGACAGAAGAGGCAGGACACTCAAAGCCTCAGACACTCAGCAATTTGTTTAAGCATGCTTCAGGAACAACATGATTTAAGACTCCTCCCCAGTTGCCTAAAAATAAGGCTGCTTGACAGAAAAGCAACAAGGTTTTAGTTTCATTCAGTTTAAGTTACGTATCTTTTTATTAGCTGTTTTATTTTCCTAGGGAGCAAAACAAACTAAACCACTTCAGGCCAAATCCATCTATACGGGACATATGTGTAAGCACCCCTGACCATGAACTGTCCCATATTGTTGCTCTTTTTACTTTCCTGACTCATGCTTTTAGAAGTAAAAAGAGGAGGCTGTGAGTAAAATAGGAAGAAAGTACAATTTTTCCCCAACAATATCCATTTTTAAATTTGATTTTTAAATCTTTCTCAGAAAATGGCAACAAAAATGGAGTGTCCTTGAATATTTTTCTTTGGAGAAAAAAAATAATAATTTTCTTTTAGATATGGTTAAGAAAAATAATTTACAGTGTAACATTAAAATGAGACCCATCCAGGCACCCATCCAGACTACCCATCCAGGAATGAATCCAGCATCCCAGTTCTGAATATCAAATGGTATATTGAAATTCAAAGAATTACCCATACATTTTGCCATCTTAGTTTCTTGAGGTTAAACTTAGATAACTGCCTGCCTTGAGATGCTGAATAGTGTAGGTTTAACTGAAAGCAGCAACTTTTAACCTAGAGATATGAGAGTGGCTTGATAGTTTTGATCTGTACTACTTTTTAAATCCACAGACAAGTGTCTGCTCTACATCACAAACTACTGCCATCATTAGTGCCGTCAGGTAATAATCGCAGCAGGAAGACCAAAACTTTGATTAATCTTGCCACATCCCACTTGCAACATATTGGCAAGAAAACATGGGGGGGAGTACTAATTACCCATGGATAATCACAGGGCATCCGTTTCTAGGATTCCTTATGAGAGGCCCATCAGGAGAAACGAAGCCACAGACAACATAAAAATTACATTAAACAACTGAAAAATATCTAGATACACAACAAACTTACTCAGTATGAGCTCAGATACGCCTAGGACTTTCTCCAGTTGTTGACTGGGCTGGGATTACATTTCAATAGCTCCAAAGGAGCACTAGGGTAAGACTACTTTCAAAAAAGGCATAGAAGTTTTGACACCAGGTTTCATATTGTAAATTTCTCCTTTAAAATAACTTGCTTGCCAAAGCAGTTCAGCTGCCAGAAAGGGAGAAAAGCAGGCAAACTATTCCCTTAAAAGCAATGACTGTGCTATGCTGCTCAGGTACATGAGGCATTGCTCCAGAACTAGGGAACGTTGGCTCATTAGAAGCAATTAAAAAAACTCTGAGGGGATTTTAAAAACAACAACTTCCAAAAACAAAACATGCATATATACCACATGCATTTGTTTATGCAGCTGTAATGAGTGATGAAATCCATTTATGAGCTGAAGTCACAAGATTCTAAGCAGGTCTTTGTTTAATCTCAGTAAGTCATGACATTTCCCTACTACTTATAATAATGTGATTTGGATCAACATTTTCAAACTTATGCACCTGGTTTTTAACAGTGCTTACCAATTGCATTTCTCATCTGCTTTGCTGGAGACTGAACAGTTACTTCTGAGCCACCGCTTTGATTAAGCTTCCTAAAGACAGATATAGAAACCTTGTTTTAGTTTAACATACGCCTGTAATTCTTGGAATTCAGCATATATTCTGCAATTCTTGCTCAAACTGAGACTCCCTGCAACCTGCAAAGAGTGTAAATAAAAATCAATGAGACCATTAGTGGAATGACTACTTACAGCATCAGCCCTTCTACAACCACAAAGTCTATCCAGATGGATGCCCTTAAAAGATTTAAGAAGGTTTGCTATAGACAATGGCTTTTGTTCCAGCATGTTGCTGTGACTTGGAAGAATAAAATGAAAATAAATGCAGCTGTTTGCTGCTTACCTTAATGCAGCATTAGTGCCCTGAGTAACAAAGGTAGGACAGAGTATGCAGGGAAAAAAAGATTCAGCACAAATAACTATTAAGTTACATGTTTTGCGTATTTATAAACTGTGCTAGGCTTTAGATGTATTATCATATAGCTTTAACAGTATATGAATCAGTAATCCTGCATATAAATCAAGACCACAGTTTTAGCTTTGATATTAAGGAGAAAAAAAAAAAAGAGGAAAAAAAAAGTTACTTGCCACTGCTGCTCTTGCCATTACACTTCTATTAGCTATGCAAACACATCTGATGTTTTGTGAGGATCAGATCAAATCTAAATGAATCTAGGTCCACTGTTAATCTAAACAGAGTGCCTTTTTTATATTTCTTTTAATAAGGGAGAAAATATTAGACTCCTGATCTGAACGAATAGTCAATTTACATAATGCACAAGAGCAAGACGTCCCAGACGTAGGAAAAATTCTCTTAGCCTTTAAGGTCTGAAGGAAAGTGTTACTGTCTACAGCCATTCTCCACTTTGTTTCTCATGTTTGGCTCATTCATCTACTGCTCTCCAGAGTCCCAAATGAGCCAGGAGAACTGGTGGATTTTACAGCATGTCACCAAATCAAGATGGCAGAAGAATATAAGGAAAATGCAAGGATCTTTCACCTAGAACGTCTTGTTCCAAGCAACCTCTTGCTTATACGCAAAGCATATAGTACAAGACAATTTCTTCAGCAGCTTGGACCCAAACTCAGGAAGGTTCTAAAAAGGCCAAAGCCAAATATGCCTAACCAGCAAAGTCAATGTGTCACCTAACTGGCACAAACAAAGTATGTTCCTATACCTCGCATTTTTTACAATTATTTTTGTTGATGTAGGAAAATAATATGCGCTACTGCCAGTGTCTTTCCCGATGTGAAAAAAAGTCCTAAAACAATCATCAACATGAGGCAGCCAGGGAAGCACTGGAATTCCTGAGATGGAAAGTGGCACTTTTTCTGCCATTTTCAGATACACGCATCTATTGGATGTTTTTTATATTACACACAAGTACTACATGGGGTTGGGAAGAGAGACGACATTCTCAGCAGGACAGTATAAACACTTTGTTACCTTCCATTTTCTTAGGATGGCTGCATCACTCCAGTAAAAAAGTCACACATTGTATACAAGCCATAGCAAACAAGACTCTGTAATATTCTTAATGCCACGTCAATTTATATATGCTAGATATATTCATGGGAAAGTAAACTCAGATGCAATCTTCCTACCTACATTCTAAACCTATAGGGATTATATTTTATATTCCCCCATTTCCAAAGTCCTGTTCAGTTATTTTCCTTTAGCTTTTGGGGATCTACTATACCAGTGTGCCAGAAAGAAAATAACTGTAACTACTGAAGTCAGAGTAACAACTGAAAAACACTTATCAGTAGAAAACATTAATTCATACGCTAGTCCACCTGAACTAAACCCAGCTGAAAAGCTCTGAAAAGGCACATTAAAAAAAATAACTGTGAGAGCGTTAAGTAAACAGTTCCCTTACTGGATTTGCTATAACTGACTAAAACCTTTCTTCCCCTTTCCACATTAAAGGAAAGCCCTAAAACCACATTTTGCATATTTTATTAGTTCAAACCTTTTCTAACATGGTTCCCAGGGCAGACCAAGTCTAACAAACTTTAAAAGATGAATCTAACATTGTTCTAAAATAACAGTATTAGAATCTGGTAGAGTGTGAACAACAGGACTATCAATAAATGTCTACCCTTATTCCCAGATCCAGAATGGAATTTTAAACAATTTTTAGCCCCTAAGATTCACAATTTATTGAACCTGAACTTGCACACCAGCTTTAGTAATCAATGTTACCCATCTCACGCCTCTGACTGCTTTCATCAGAAAGAATAATTGCACATTGGGAGAAAGAAAAACATTTTTGTGACTGTTTTAAAAATCGTAGTTGAAAGTTTCTTGAAAGGTCAAAAAGCTAGTAGTTATCCTGCTAGAAACAGATTAGCAGGCAGAGGGTAGGCAAGGTGGTCAGGGGTGTATGGGAAGTATAATCTATCAGATTGATAGCACCACGATGTATATGGTACAATTATATCTTATCTTCCCAGCCCTGCAACCAAAATAAACCACTTGGAAGTCTTGGAGTCTGATTCTGTTGTCTTTAAGTACACACCCCTTAGGGTGGCGACCCAGGACACACCACACATCTTTTACTTCATGTAATACAAAATCAAAACAAATATAATCAGTATTTTTCCTTTTAGGACTCTCACTGAGACTCTTTGATGTGTTTTCCCTAATCGTTTTCTCTTTTTAATCATCACACTCAGGGGTTTCTCTGAGCTTATAATGGTCTAGTTTTTATGTAACCTCTTCCATGCGGGCGCCTTCCCAAGCTCCCAACACAGCAACTGCTGTAACAGTACACAGCAACACTACACCAAAGAATACCTTGTCCAAATGAAACCAAAAGGGAAATTTAGATGAGTACATTCTGCTTAGGTTGGAATTTTGGCTCAGACACAAGTGTTAACACTTCTGGTCTTGCAAAAAGAAGCTCTAATGGAGATACTGAAAATGAAAGTATCTCTTCTACTTCAAAGCTGAAAACCTGGCCACTTCTATAACAAGTTTTTCTGCTCTGGGAAATTTTACTTAACTATACCCATGCATGAAGGGGAAATCCTTGGTCCTATAAGTTAGCTGTGGGTTTGCCATTCACTTGACTAGACCTGAGACTCCACCAGGATGATTTCGTACCCATGGTACAAAACTAGTTAAATTTCTAACTTCTATATGGCTGCTTGCCAACTTTTCTTTGTCTTCAGAGCAATTATTCACATTTACATTTTATCTTGATTCTCTTTAGCAATATCCCTATTTACATAGAGAATCCTTAAACAGATTACCACATTCTTTTCAGTGTTGCCTAAGAGGTGTATTGGTGTACTACAGTTCTAAAATCTTCCAGATCCACTATTAATAAAATGCCTAAATTTAAAAAGGCACTACGCAAAACTCGCGTAACTGGAACACCTATAAAATGCCCCGTAAACAGCTGCCCTACATCTAAGCTGCCAGTAGATTCATGAGGTTCTAGAGTTAACTTCCATTTATCAGCTAAGATTTACTGATACTGCTGATAGTCATTTCTGTTGTTCTCTGCTGTGCCTTGTCAAGACGCTGCACATGGAGGAAGCAGGAGCTAAGACAAGAACTGGAAACATTTCCTTCACGTGGGAAGGTGCCCTGCTAAGAAACTGCTTATTGAACCTGACAGCGAGCATATAAACAACATTAGAGGGAGTGCTCACACATGTACTCCCAATAAAGGGGAGGACAAGGCAGTGAAAGTCAGAGCTATTACAAGACAAATACAAATTAAAGACACTGGTTTTAATCTCCAGGATATTAAAATATTTTTGAGAGCTCCCAGTGTTTGGGGGAGGAGGGAGGGAGAGAAGGGGGTAGGGGGAGCAGCAAGCTTTACTGAGACTTTTCTTATGGTTTGTATCACCTTTTGTGGGAAAATCATTCTAGAAAAAAGCAACAGAGGATTTTGAAACTAACAGAAAAGCACTTGCTAAAAGGTAGCTTGCTCTTTGCAAAACTTCCCATGAGGCCTGAAAAAGCACCCTGAGCATGCACTGTACCAGACAGCTTTGCATATGAAATGCTGTTTGTTTCAAAAACAGTTGAATACTTTTACCAGGGGGGTTATTTCAGTCAGTTGTCCCCTGATTACTGATCTGTGAGAAGCAAAAAAAGGAGTGACAGCTACCACAAAGATATAAGCATAACTATTAAAGTTCATGGGATTTTCGACATTCCCACTCCTTACCCTGAAACTTTAATCCTTGAGCAAATGCTGCCATATATATTTCCTTTGTTTGGCTGTCTGGTGGGCCACCTGGAAAGCATCAGCACTCTAAGAAAACTGCTATTGTTTATTCGGAATTTACTTAAAAAAAAAATCTTGCTGTCCATTACCACTTCCCAGAAAGGTATATTGTTCTATCACCACCCGTATCAAACTCAAGTGCAGAGACATGTTTACAGTACGTGCAGCAGCTCAGATAGGCTGGGCTGTTGCAATCCTGTTGCAATCCTGTGCAGAAAACAGAATGTTAACGCTGGCATGCTGCTCCCACGCCCTCCCCTTTTCAGGCTTTACATTAACTCAGTGACACCCTGCTAGGCACAAGGTTTATTTACACAACACAAAGTCTTGAGACGAGCCTTTGTTGAACTGCAACATTGACAAGGCTTAGGAAGCGCTACCGACTATAGTAAAGGTGTATTAAGAATCAACTGAGGACCACATACGAATGAAATGTTTTGGAACTCACTTGATGGAGTTTCCAGCTGCAGCACAATTCTCTTTTAGCCAGAAGCTGTTGGGACAAACTAGGAAAGCTCCTGGCTTCCACGGAGACCCAGTTAATTGCACTAACACAGTGGTTCCACAAGGAGTTTAATCTGGGATACGCTGGTGACACCCTGAAAAGCAGCAAATGCCTCTCTCCATTGAGAAACCATTGAGGTTTTTTGCTGGGATAGATTTGAACGGGATGTATTTCCCAACACACTTCACCTCACGGCTGTGTCAGCGCAAGGGAGGGGACAGCGTGGGAGCAGGAAGAGGGCAGGACTGCCTCTTTTGTCAGCAGTGCGGGCCGAAAGCACTTGGGGAACCGACGACGTCGTAAATTGTGCTGATTTACGTCTGCTAAAAAGCCCTCCTTAGTTTTCCTGAAAAATGATTGCTATATGTATAGCATTTTAAAACTTAACATATGTGTAAAAACAGGCAAGAAAGCTTAGGTGCAGATTTATTGGGTGGAAGTGTCCAAGGGGGCTGTAAGCTTTATCTCCCCAGGACTAGCAATACCCACTCCTGTGAGGAGGAGTGGTTGTTGCACTCACCCTCTCCCCCAAGGGGTGCATAATGCAGAAGAGTTCCTGTGTTTCATGTGATCATCTTCTTGTCAAAGTTTTGGACTAAGTATCACGGCTTTTTCTTTAAAGAAACTATCTGCGTGAATCTGGAGAAGCTGACATGTAATACTTCCTCCTACACAGCATTTTTGACATTAACAACTCCAAATCATTGTCAGAGCCTCTCGCAGCAGAGACTCTAAATGTAAAGAAAAAACAAAACAAAACACCACCCCTCCAAATAAGCAGGCCCATAGCAACTGGAAGATATTTGGTCAAAATGTCAGAGAGTGACCAGAGAGTGAAAATGGCATAAATCTAAGCGTCAGTATGTGCTCTACACAGTCCTGGGTCAGATTCAAAATGCATTACAAGGCTGATGAACCAATAAAAATGTCAATGGTTGATATCCTAAAAGCATATGGGGCCAGTAACAAATATTTCATACCAATAAGTTAATCCTAGATCTTCTTCCAGATGAAATTCCATTCCTTTTCTGTACCTTTTTCCTTAATGCATTTTTTAAAATAAAAATAGTTCGTACCACTTGTACTGCATTTATTCCCCACAGATCCGCATGCTTTACTAGAACTTCAGTCTCATTATGCCCATTTTACAGGCAGGGAAACTGAGCCACAGAGATGCAAAAAGTGATTAAGGGTCATTCAGCAGGGAGGCAAAAACAGGGAAGACTGCAGTTCTATCCCATTTGAGTTTATTCTGTTCTCCTGTTTTTCTTTACTGGTATACAGAAAATGAGATTACTTCTCATTAAACTCACAAGGTTACATTAAAGAGGCGAACAAATTTTTGCTTCACTTTGTAAATTCTCTTGGTTGTCTTGAAGGGATATATATTCCCCACCAGTACTGCTACAGGGTTAGGTAAACACTTTGCAGACCAATAACATGAATGTGAAATGTACCACTGTTCTTATTAGTATTTATGTAATAATCTAGGGCTGAAATTGGCTATCATTGAATTGACCTCAGCTCTTTGACATAAATGCCTATTTGAAGCACCTGGCAATAGCCCGTAAGCATCCACACCCAGAACTGCTTTGTCCGGGCTTGCAGTTTTGCCAGCCACACACCTTTTCCTATACTGACTGTAAGGAACGCAATAACTGGAAAACATCAGCACAAAACATGCTTATATAGAACAAGGCTACGTTGTACCATTAGGTCTTACAACACACGTGCTTAACCTCTCTCACATGACTTACCTGAATCCACAGCCCATTCTTAGCTGAACAGAAGCCTCTGCAAATATGTGCACAGTGCAGCTGGTACCCAGATCTCTAAATACCATGCAGCCATTTTTGGAATGTCTTTCTAGTTGGGCTCCCTAAAAAAAAAAAAAAAAAAAAAAAGTTAAAATTTAAAAAAATCTGAATTTCAATTAGCAGCCATCACAGCCCTTAGGCCTTTGCTTTATTATTGTCCTTTTATCCTAAAAATTTTCCTTGATCTCATGAACTTGTTTCTAATATATTCAAGTGTTATGGCTTTTTATATGTTTCATGTGTTCACAACAGACTGTGTAAACAGTCCTGTGAGTTGACCAACGCGTCTGCCAGATGCACTGCCGGCTGTTCATATGCAGTACTTCCTCTAGTGCACATGTGAACAGTGCTCCTGAACTCACTGTAAAAAAACAAGGTCTCGGGTGGGGATCAATACTGACTCTGGACTAAATTTTCCATCTCTGCTTCCTTCTGGAACACGGGAACATATAGACGCTGCATTGTTAGCAACTGCATACAATTTTTACCGAAGACAAGAGGAAAGAACAGCAATTTTGAGGGTTTCGAGTATCCTGGTTCTTCCCCTATGGAAGTCCTAAGGGGCTGCTGTGGACAAGACCAGGACATTCCCATCCCGTGAGGGGACAGGGCTGCCCGGACCAGTGGGGAGCAGCTACACAGTCGGTGTGTGATACGTCAGCTGTGATCAGAGATCAAGTTGTTTAATCAGATGGGATCAAGGAAGAGTAGCAGTTTAGTAGCATCTTTTTCATAACGGAGGTCTTTAACTCTGCTTGTGCTTTCAGGTATTGTCCTACCCAGGCCATGCCCTTTCCTCCCTACAATGCCTTCCTTGGCTATTTGGCAACCCTAACTGCTCCCACACCATGACTCCAACACAAATGACTATCATCCAGAGTGAATGTTTCCATTTGAATTACATGAGCAGGCACTCTGTAAACTTCCCCACAGGTTCCGCCACTATAATCCCTGTGAAGAAGCAACCTGCAGGACCTACTTTCACTGTTCAATGCTTTCTCTGTTTATTGCTACTACCGTCAGAAACATTACTCTAATTCAGACAGGTGTGCTTACATCTGCCAGCCACCAGCCACTGGTGACATTCAGTGACAGAAACTCACTGTCCATGTCCAAGCCTGAACCCACAGCATAGGGAAGGAAAGCTTGATTGCTCACTGGAAATCCCCAAGCTCTATGGTGCTTTGCATTAGGCATTTTTGGTCTCATGCAGACTCGCTTCCTTTCCTTCTCCTGTTGCAAGCACTGCTTTATCCCAGGTTGCCAGGAGCCTACTGTTCCAACAGCTGCTAAGACAGAGTGAGGTGTCCACTTTGACAGGATGCCAGATTGTTTATTAATTGAAAATCCAGGCATTTTGTATCCATTCTGAGACCCTAATCAAAACTGATTTTACCAAGGGCTCTGAATGGTTAAATCCAGTTACTCTGAGGCTTTCAGTCACAACTGGCAACCATAAATCAATGCATTTTGTTGCTACTGCTTACTTTAATACGCGTTTATCAAAACACTGAAATGCCAGAAAACTAACTTCAGTTCTCCACAGTGAAACCGCACCTCAGTAATACCTGAACAAATACACACTTCCAGCGGGATCTTTGTCCCCAAACACAGTAAATATCTTTTCAAAGGTGTTCGTCTGCCTCCCCACCACTCAGCATTAGTATGCTTCTATTTGTATGGTAAATTTTTTCATGCTGCCAGCTCACAATGCTGAGCACAGCCGTCTGCTTCCCATATGCCGCACGTCCTCCAGTGCCTCCTCTACTGCTTACCTTCGCTCTTTGAGCTCCCACTGAGGATCAGCTGCTATTCTGCCAGCCTTCTTTGTGTGTAGAGGATTTTTCCGACGGTCAGCTCCACAGGACAGGAACTTTGCCCGATTCTCTATTTCTCGGAGCACCAGCTATGCTATGGTATAGAAATAATGAACACAGAGACATTAATGGTGTGACATATAGATCTGTAACATCCTAAAAACCATGGGGAGCAAGGCCCCAGGGTTTCTTTCAGACTCATCTCTAGACAAGGTAGTTAACTTCTATTTGGTCAGTTTTTTGATGAAGAATTATAAAATACATACAGTTGTTTGAATTAAAAAATATATAGTTCATTACTTATTTGAACATATATTTCTGAACACTTGCGGTGACCACTGAAATCCTCTATAAAGCTAGCTGGGAACAGGAAAAATAATAGTGAGAAATCAAGTGCAACTAAATATTGGGTAAAGAGAAGATCATCCTATCCACTTTAGAGACAATCATATCAAATCTTTTATTCATATGTTGCTGCACATAAACATCCAGGGTTTGAATTGCTCAGGCAGCATTCTTAAGAAAATGGAAAATGTTTTTAGTGGTTCCTCCCTTACTTCTGCAGTTTTTCTCTGTGTTTACAGCCAGTGTTGCTGTCCTGCCCCAGAGGTAACCCAACAGGTCTTGCAAAGTCTCCTAACTTTGCCCCACCTCCATCATTCACAATCTTGTCTCTCTAACCTACTCATTTTCCTCCATTCCACAAACTATTAGTTTCAAAGAAATTCAGAGATTAATTAAAATGATTGGTGGGATGAGTAGGTGAGGGGGACAGGCTAAAGGGCTTGACAAGAAGAAAGATGAAAAGGACTAAACGCATATAGCTTGGTTATGCGATGACTAATTGAGGGTGGAGGAGATGGACACGATATTCATTTACAAGTGCCTATAGTTCTGAGGAGCATTTTTCATGTGCAAACTGAAGACTAGCTCAAGACTAGCTTTTCGTCTTCTTGTACAGATCTGGTTGCAGGGTCCTTCACTTCAAGCTGTGAGTCCCACTCTTCTCCCAGCCTGTGCATTCCCACTCCTCCCTTGTATCCTCAAATACTGATTTTTTTTTTTTTTTTAACTTTTTTTTTTTTAATTTCAGCTCAGCTTTCGGACAGATTCAGTTCCTGGATCTCTACCTGGCCACATGAGCCCTAGTGGGAGCAAAGAGCAAAAGGAGAGGCCATGGAAGCTGGGGGTGGATGAGGTGGCACCTCTTTGCCACACCTCTGCTGCGCTGCAGACTTAGGTGGACTTGAACCAACTATGAAAACACACCTTGAGGAACGGGGGAGGAAGTGGGAGCAGGAGCACCTGTGAATTATTTTACTTCCACTTAGCCTAAGGAAGCTCTGTTCCTTGTGCCCTCTCACTCCCAGCTTCTTTTACTGTGCTCTGATGTAGTAAATAAAAGAAAAATATTTGCTCCTTCTGACTCTTCAAACTCTTGTCTCCCTCAGTTGGGGAAACCCACTCCATAGTAATTCCTTAAGCAAGTGAAATGCAGTATGAGAAGATCCAGTAATTCCCACTCTTATTCACTTCATGCAGAAGTGAAGCAGGATATCACATTTGAAAGTATGAAGTGAGAAAAAAAAATCTGTACAATAAAAGTAATTATATAATAAAATATTGTGGAAACATCTCTGATGAGGGGTAAAAGCAAGATGGTGTAATATATCTAAGTTTAAAGAAAAAGAAAAACTGTATGGAAACAAGCATTTTCTTTCTGTGAGCACTGTTGCCAATATAAAAGAGCAGAAACTGTCATTTATCCTTTTTTCTTTTTTTTTCTTTTTTTCCCAAATGGTCTAGAAATAAGCCAAAAGCATTTGTGATACAGGAGTGAAACAAAACAACAAACCCATTTATTCCTGGACACCAAATATAATTTAGATGGATGTGGTATGTACAAGAAATTTTAATTTGGCCCTGAAAAGCCATTTAATTATTCAGATTATCTGATTGCCTCAGTCAGTCTTGTATTGATTGGAGAACTTTATAAATCAAAATCTGCATTACTGCTGCTCAAAGCATCTGCCTCTCACAGCAACAGAGATGTATAGTTCATTTCCAATCCCTACCCACAAGTTAGTTTATTGAGACATGTAAATGGCTATGGTTTATAAATGGGTTGGTAAGTGTTCTTTCATACTACTAAAGGAATATTTACTTAAGGACATCAGGAAAGGTGGGGGGGGGCGGGCTGGGGAAGCCCTAAAGTAATAGCTGTTGAATAAATCAGGGCATAGTCACCAAAATTCCCAGCTCCTTGGCTAACGGCCACGAAGGATCACTGTCTCTCTATTCCCGGGGCCCGCTTCTGATCTGTGGCACTCCATGAGTCTCGGGTGGTGAACTCAGGGCACTCAGCTGAAATCTAAGCTGAGACCTCCGTAAGCGCCCGCTCACCAGTCGGTCCCGAATTAGGTAGAAAATCCCCTCGGAGCAGCAAAGAGCATTTGTCTTTGATTTCAGAGCGCTCCTGCTATGCACAACCTTTATGACCAGCTTGACTGTCTCTTGCCAGCCTCGACCAAATAACCTCTAAGTGAGTAGCAATTAAGATAATGAGTGGACTGATGGGTGTCCCCCATAGCTACAGGCCTCAGTAGCAACACGTCTCTGGCAAACTGGAATGTCTAGTCCTGAAACTCCACCTCTGTAAAAGGAAGGAAGTAGAAAACTAAAATGGGTGGAGGGTTTAAAAAAAAAAAAAAAATTAAATGACTTTAAATGAATCCCTCCAGCCCGATCCAACACTCACTGAAGCTAATGAAAAACTTGCATTGATATCAGTGGGGCTGAACTGGACAGACTGTAAAGGCACAGTTTTCCAGGTTACACAAATATGTATTAAATAGAGTGGTTAAAGCTACATGTTCCTTGTAGTCTGAACTTGGCTTTCTAGGACAAAAGAAACATGCAGAAAAAAACCCAAAAGATAAATCAAAACAGCAAAACTCTAACCAATATGTCAACAATTAATCAGAACAAACTTAATTAGTATTATTTGTCTATACAGAAAACTGACTAAAGCAAATTATTTGCGTGGCTTCCTATGTAACCAGAAAAAAAGCCCCTTTTAGCTTAATTTTAAGATAATTCTTATCTCGCAATAAAAACCTCCACAGAGCAAACTACTTAAAATTCACGTCTTGCATTTCTCCAGAATTTCTTCCCTGCATAGACAAGCCCTTCATAAACATCAAAACTGCACGCTGACATGACAGAGACAGATCATTTATGGACTATCTGGGGGGAGTTTTAACGCAGCAAGCACCGCCACATCAGGTCCGACTAGATACCCTATCTCTGACAGGAGCCAGGAGTGGATACCTGGAGAGGGACACAAAACCAGGGCGCACACAGAGAGGTTTTGCCTCGGGGTGCTCTCCCAGGCACAAGCCATTTGCAGCTTTGGGATTTCCAGAGCCAGAGACACACTGCCTTCGATAGCCCTTAAGGGATCTCTCTTCTGTGAATTCATCTAGTCACTTTAAAACCCCTCAGTTCATGCAGCACTCTTGCCAAGGAGTTCCACAGCTTAACTACAACTCTGTGAAGATGTTTCTCTGGTTTATTCTGAACCTGCCAGTTTCATTTAATGCCCCTTGGCTCTCGCGCCAGAAGAGTCAGTCGCTGGCCTCTATTTATCTTATACGTAAAGATTAAAAAGGAGTTAAACACCTGCTTCTAGCATTCACTGCATTAATGAATTTCAGAGATTTTCTTATGCCTATGCAATAACTTACTGCTGTTTGGCTAAACTATTTGCAGCTGAAGCTACAGCAGCAGTTGAGTAGTTTGAGTTACCTGCAGACAGATGCTGCCTACGTGAAGGTTGTGTGTATACCAACAGCATACAGTGACCCCCCCAATTCCCGGCCAAAACTTCATGTTTTGTGCCATGGACTGTTAACACAAACGTACAATGAAGTGCATGAATTATTTGCATAATTCCAGTTAGCATACAAAGCAACACCAGTGCCCTCCACGTGGTCAAATGAAGTCAGGTGGGAACACCAGGGGAAAACAGAGAAGGAAAAAAAAAAAATCAACAACTTCAAACAAGGGACCTAGACCTTCACTTTTCTTCCACAGCTGCTTGTGTTTCTGTTTGCTTCATTGTTGCTTCCTATACTGTAACCAGTAATTATGTCATTATGTCTAGGAAAAAATAGCACCGGAGAATCTGAAAGTGTATTTTCAAACCTAGACATAAGTTTGTCACCTTCATGTATCACAAAAAGTGATTGAACCCGATAGACCGAGTTCTTTGCTGACATAAAAAGCCGGACCACCCTACAGGTAACAGCTTTGCGTGGCAAGCATAAGGCGCACTTGTTGCACTGTTGGCAAAGTGATAATAACAGAACACCCTTCAGTCCCTGTCCTACCCCGTGTTGTCACCGCCTGTCCTTAGATAGCTGCTCCGCTGTATTCCAGAGGTAGCTGCCTGTCAGCGGTCACGAATTCACACCTCCCCGCCAGAAGGGTGTGTGCGGGGCAAGGTGAGGAGGGGGAAGGTAAGGAAAATGAATACAGGCAGTAGGGCATACCCTTTCACTAGGGCTGTGCCGATGCGTGCCACGCTCCGCGTAGAGCGGTTAGGGCGAACCAGAGATCACCCATCTGTTGCTCCGAGGTGAACGTGCCGGCACAGACTTTTCCCCTCGACTCGGATCCTTCGTCTCCAGCCTTTATTTTCCCTCCCGACTAACCTGTACTTCCACAGTAATACCGGGGCACTCTTTCTAAAATTAGGCCGTCGCTGTCCCCTCCCCTTGGAGGACGAGTTTGGAGAAACCCATCTGGAAGCAGGCATTTTCCTGTCAGGCTTTATCCCCCCCCCCCCGTTATCCTGGCACGTTTTTGAGACCGGGAGCCGACACCCGCGATCACTGCAACGGCAAAGCCGTCCCCTCGCGTACACCCCCGCGGCGATCAGGCGGTATCGGACGAAACCCGCACCACCCGCGGGGGCTGAGCGGGGCGGCCCACGGGCCCCCCCTCAGCACCCCCACCCCCGGCCGGAGGGCGGCTCCGGGAGCCGGGACGCCCTTCACCGCACGGCGGGGGCTCCCCCGACAGCCGCCGCCGCCGGCCCCGTCTGTAAGGCGGACGGAGGGCGAGGCCTCGGCCGCCGCCAGCCCCAGGCACGCCCGGCCGGCGGGGAGAGGACGGGACGGGAGGGGACGGGAGGCGCTGGGCCCCTCGGCGGGGCGGGCGCGTCCCCGGCGGGGAGCGCGGCGGGCGCGTGGGCGGGGGCCGCCCCGCGGCGGTTGAGTGCCCGCCCTGGACCTCGCGCGCGGCCGCCGCGGCCAAAGCACCACCCACCTCCTCCCCCCCCCCCCCACCTCCACCACCCCTCCCGGCCCTGCCTGGAAGCCGCACGGGCGGCGGGACGGCGGCGAGGAGGGGAAATCACGTGAGGCCTCCCCCGAAGCGCCACCTGAAGGGCCGTACCACCGGCGGAAGGAGGGGGGGGGGGGGAAGGACGGGGACGACGACACACACACATACACCACGGGCCGAAACCCGCCGCGGGGACCGGCCGACAAATAAACAAACGGAGGCGAAAACAAACAGGGAGAGGCGACGGTTTGCGGGCGACGGCCGCAGCGGCGCGGGGGAGGGAGGGAAGGAAGGAGGGGGGCGGGCTGAGCGGCGGCGCCCCCGCCCCCTCCGGCGGGCGGTTGGTACGTGGCCGTTAAGGAGGCGCCGCCGGCGGCCAACCGCGCTCGCGCTCTGGACGCGGTAACCAGATATTCAAAAACAATACGTCAGCCCACAATGCCCCGAGCCGCCGCCAGCATTACCTCATCCCACAAGGCCCCGCGCCGGCGCTGAGAAGCTTCTAGGGGCGGGGTGGCCATGGCGACCGGCTGATATGCACCGGGCCGGGCCAGCGGCCCGCCTCCCCCGGGAGAGGCGGCGGCAGCCAATGGGGAGCCCGCGGGGTGACATCATGGGCTATTTTTAGCGGGCTCCCAGTCGCTGATAAGTGAAGGGCTCCACGCCGGGAGCGGGCTCAGAGCGCGGGGCGGGAGAGAGAGAAAGAGAGAGAGAGAGCGAGAGCGCGCGCGGGTAGGCAGCAGCAGCAGCGCGACTCCGGCCGCCGGGTGGAGGCGAGCGGAGCAGGCACAGCGCGGCCGCGGCCAGCGCAGCAGCAGCAGCGCCAGCAGCAGCGCGGAGCCGGGGAGGGCGCGCAGGAAGGCGGGGAGAAGAGTACTCGCGGCAACTTGCGGCGGCAGCGTCCCGGCCCCGCGGCAGGAGGAGGAGGAGGAGGAGGGCGGCCAGGCGCCCCGCCGAAGCCCCGCGCCGCCCCGCCAGGCCAGGCGGACTCTCAGCGCGGCGGCGGCAGGGACCGCGGGCCCGGCCCGCGCCGGGAGGACCCTCCGCGCCCCGGCGAGAAGTAAGGCTCTGCTTTCTCCTTTACCCCCCCCCCGCCTCTCTCTCCCTGCGCGGCCGGGAGGGTTGGGGTGGCCGAGCGGAGCGGGGCGCAAGCGGCGGCCGGGCAAGCTTCTCCGCGCTGCCGCAGCTCCCGGCGCCACTCCGCGGACTCTGTTCTATGAGTGCAAAGATGGAGCCTACTTTCTACGAGGATGCCCTGAACGCCAGCTTCGTGCCGCCGGAGAGCGGCGGGTATGGATATAATAACGCCAAAGTGCTGAAGCAGAACATGACGCTGAACCTGTCCGACCCATCCAGCAACCTGAAGCCGCACCTGAGGAACAAGAACGCCGACATCCTCACCTCCCCCGACGTGGGACTCCTGAAACTGGCCTCGCCTGAACTGGAGCGGCTCATCATCCAGTCCAGCAACGGGTTAATCACCACCACGCCGACCCCGACGCAGTTCCTCTGCCCCAAAAACGTTACCGACGAGCAAGAGGGGTTCGCGGAAGGCTTTGTCAGAGCCCTGGCGGAACTGCACAACCAGAACACCATGCCCAGCGTTACCTCCGCCGCTCAACCTGTTAACAGCGGCATGGCACCTGTGTCCTCCATGGCCGGCAACAGCAGCTTCAACACGAATTTGCACAGCGAGCCCCCGGTGTACGCCAACCTCAGCAACTTCAACCCCAACGCGCTCAACTCCGCACCCAACTACAACGCGAACAACATGGGCTACGCGCCTCAGCATCACATAAACCCCCAGATGCCCGTGCAGCATCCCAGGCTTCAGGCTCTGAAAGAAGAGCCTCAGACTGTACCTGAAATGCCAGGGGAAACCCCTCCCCTGTCCCCCATCGACATGGAGTCGCAGGAGAGAATCAAAGCCGAGAGAAAACGCATGAGAAACAGAATTGCGGCATCCAAATGCCGGAAAAGGAAGTTGGAAAGGATTGCCAGGTTGGAAGAAAAAGTGAAAACTTTGAAAGCCCAGAACTCAGAGCTGGCATCCACTGCCAACATGCTCAGAGAACAGGTTGCACAGCTTAAGCAGAAGGTCATGAACCATGTCAACAGCGGGTGCCAGCTAATGCTAACACAACAGTTGCAAACGTTTTGAAGAGACTGTCTTGAACGAGAACTGTGATATTGTGGTATAACTAAAACAACAAACCAAAAGTGGCAGATGCGTAAAGCTAATGGTAAGAGCTGAAAGGCTGAGTCCTGCCTGTGCTCTGCAAAGCGCATGTGTGGAAAGACTGGCAAGCCTTCAGCTTGAGTTAGTAGTGAAGCAGCCAGCACTGCTCCGAGAAGTGCTGTTCCTGCTCAGATGAGATGTCAGATCTTCGTTTAACATTGACCAAGACCTGCATGGACCTAACATTCGATGATCATTCAGTATTAAAGGTTAAACTGCAATAGAAACTGTAGATTGCTTTATGTAGTATTACTTAAGAAAAAAAAAAAAGTGGGAGGGAGGTTTGTGGGAGGCTGATAAACAAAAAAGAACTATTCTGCCTGCCTTCAAGTAAATTGTGTATGTACATATCTTTTTTTATTTTATTTTATGAAAGTTGATTAATGTCAATAAACTACTTCATGACTTTGTAAGTTATTTTTATGTTGTTTATTTGGGCGCTGCCCAGTATTGTTTGTAAATAAGAGGCTTTTTTTTAGCACTCTGAGTTTACCATTTGTAATAAAGTATAATTTTTTAATGTTTCTGTTTCTGGAAAAAAATCTAGAAGGTTCTATTATATTTAAGAAAAATAAAATAATTAAAATGCATTTCCCCCTCACACTTTTTTTTGCTAGTACCTGAGCTGGGAAAATGCCCTTTATGCTGAACTCTAAAGGGTAGCGATTATGTTAGATGCACTCTGTAACTACAGGCATGTCCTGGAGACCGTGTGAGAAGGAGAGGGAGAAGCTGGATCCTGATCACCAAACTAAAACAACTTTTTGAGTTGTCCTGAAGTTGTAGTTCCCAGTTGTAACCTGACTAGCTTGCCTGCCGTATTCTAGTGGCCGAGTTTAGATGGCTAACTTCAAGCAGGCTGTAGAGGGCTAGAAAGCCAGTGTATGAAACTGCTCTGTAATTGGAGCAACTGGCTACTTGATTTGACATGCTTTTTATTAAACTAATGCCCTCAAGATGATAAGGCAAGTGGTTGTATTTAAAAAAACAAAATATGCTGTAGACTTCAAAAATAGAAACCTTCACCTTTATTCCTGTGTTCCTAAGTAGGAGGTGATCCTTGTTTGTTAATATTTACGACAATGCTGCTGTCAACAGTAAAATACTTTTATAACCCTTTTCCTATTGTGAAATCCTTTCCCTTTTGGGTGTCACTAGGGGTTCTAAACTTTTTAGCAATAGAAAAGCTGAGAAAACTGAACCTAGTGGGAAATGAGAAGAGCAACTTGCTGAAAAACAGCAACTCCTGTTGCTTGTTTTCAGCAACTTGCTGAAAATAGCAACTTCTCTGGCACTTCCCATGTATTTCTTATAAAATAGTAGTCTTGGGGTTTAGTACAATGGCAATATAAATATATACCTCAGAAGCTTGCTACTTAACTCATTGGGGGGGGAGAGAGGGGGAGGAACAATTATTATACCAGGATTTTCAACGCTGTACCCAACTCATTTAGTTTAATAAGCATATATTTGAAGGGAGACCAGATGTTTTCCTGCTTGCCAAACAGCTAAGAGGAAATAGATGCTATCAAAATACAGCCATAAAATATTAGAAATTCATTATTAGTGAATGCTAACTTTTTAGAGCAGGCAGTCTTAAAAATGTCTTTTTTTTCCTTAAAAGCATAATTGTAACTGAAGTGACAGTCTTGTTTAAGGTCACTTCACAAGATGACTAGATAATTGGATATATATGCCTTTACTGTTACCAACATGATACCCTGAAACTTGCAACTACTGTGGGTCAGTTCCTTACAGGAATCATAGAAGTATCTTTCTCATATCTCCCCCCCCATATTATATGCATTTTATCATATTAGGGCTTGTTTTAATGTTTAAAATACGATAATATGGTAATCTCCTTCCACATCATACTACAAGTGTCAAGGTAGACACTGTTTAGATGGTGTTTGCTGCTGTCAGAGGAATACAATTGTAACAACACCAACCAAACAAAGGGTTACTAGGAGGATACTGTAGTTTGCCAAGAGTACATTTTGCTGATGTCAGCAACCCGGAAGGTAAGTTGATTTTGACCATATGTAGGAATAGACAGCAGAGGGATAATACACAGCACTGCTGGGTGTGGTTTTACAGGGATTTAGCAAGTGCCAACTAGCAAAATAAGCAGGGCAAGGAGATTAATTACCTGCAAAGGTGCATGTTTAACTCTCAACAGTGCTGGGTTATGGAATGGATGTTACTAGCAAGCATTTTGCTTAATCACCTAATTACGTAAAAAATAAATACATTATATAAAATACTATGTTAATTAAATACAGCTGAGTGACAGTCTGCTCCACCCTATCCTAATACGCACACACAGAACATTTAGCGTTGCAGTTATGTGTTTTCTCTCTCAAGTATGACATTCTGTAGCACAGGCAAAAAAGTTACTGAGTAATAGCACTGGTCGTTAGGTGGGCATCGTCTGATGGGTTGGTCTCTGTGACACAAGTTACTTGACTCGGTCCAGCTCAGGAGGTGCTGGCGTCCAGGCAGAGAGTCTACCCTCAAGGAAGGTGGGTTTTAGTGCCAGAGGGGCGATGTAGATGAACCCTTTCTTCGGTCCCATATCTTGTTTGAGGATCAGGCCTAAGACAGGGCAAAGTTTATATTCCCTCCACCTCCATCTGTTTTGTAAACAGTGTGGCGGGCTATGAGCCTGTTGCTATCTGGTTCACTTCAGCATAGATTAAAAGTCAGCACTCAGTATATTACTAGATCACTCAGTGATCAATACGCACAACTGTAATGAAAGACGTGCGTGCATTTGTATGTGGTGAAATCCGAAGTTTTAACACTTACTTACTTAACTGCTGAGATTAAAATTGCCTAATGCACTATATGCCTTACTTCTATAAGGAATAGTCAGTTCTCTTTGAGATTCAGAGAGAAACTCTCTTTTTGTTGCCCCAGCTGTACTCACAAGGGAATATTTTGCAAATAACAGCATTGTGAACATGTATTTTGTTTGGCTGTGAGTGTTGTCAACGGATTCAGGAAGTGAAGTCAGAAAAAGGCAGGGTTTCAAACAGGGCAGGCTACACAGAAATGCCTAGGCAAAGAGCCTCTAATCAGAACAACATGTTTGGGACACAGAAATACTAATTAGAATTTGGGTCTGTACTAAACCCAACCAAACCCTCACAATTCTATCTCATGAAAAGAAGTGAGCTACAAGGGGGGCTTGACCATGATTAGTCACTGAATTAATTTTAAATCCAAAGTACCTGTCATTACAGAAGTAACAGTAACAATGTAACTTACTCTACAGTGTGGAAGAGTTACATACCAGCCAGTTTCAATCTCAGAACACAGTAGCAGTTACTATTAGAGTCCTGATCCTTCACTTGCCTACCTCTCTGTAGGTCTAAAAAATACGGACCTCAAAACATGGCACTTTTTAAATATCAGCATAAGGCAGCTCATACCCATTTAACAATGAAGTCTGGTGACCAGGAGGTGCCTTAGCTATCTTTCTATTTTACAGGTAGCTGTCAGGAAATACAGACAGTATCTCTCAAAAGCTATGTGAAAAATGACTGACAGTTTTGTCCCATGCAGAAGCCTAAGAAATCCATTATAATAATTACTTTCTGAAAAAGTAAATAGGCTTTTCAGTGAAGTACATTGCTGCATATGCATTAATGATCTTATCCCCACAACCACAGGAAGCAAACGATCTAACTCACAGGCACCTGGGTTACTGCAGAGCAGGCTTACATCATTTATCTAGTATCACACAGCACGTAAGGACACTGCACAGTGGACTGTGGAGCCTGAACCAGTGGCAAATTTGGAAGTTACACAGCTGGAACAGCACAGTGCTCTGCCTGAGTGAATAGCCCTGACCCAGGCTCTGGGGTAATTAGCCGGGGCAGCATTACTGAATAGACTGCTGAGGCAGATGGACCAGCTCAGGCTGGAACAAGCTTGGGCATCTGTGGAGTACACCACGGAGTGTGGTGTACCATGTCCATGAGAAGTATAAGGCAGAACTGGAAAAAAAAAAAGAACGCTTACCTTTAATATCAAGCCTAGCACTTTCTCTGTTCTGCATCTCTTCCTCTCTACCCCTATTCCCAAGACTTAGCTATAACAGCGTATAGTTACCCACATCAAGAAACTAAAACCAGTTTAGGCAAAGTTTGCTGTGTAGAAAAAAAAAAGTTGCAAACATCATAAGTGAACACAAAATATTGCTAAGAGGCAGATGGACAGCAAGGAAATAATATTTGAAATTACCACATACACAAACCCATTATGAAACAGAATATACCTTATAACATCTAGCATTAGGGACAGGGGGAGCAAGGTAGTATTAGCCTTCCAACTAAAGAAAAGGAAAATTCAAAATGTAGGTGGTTTGCTTTTTGAGAAGGTAATTCTTCCAGAAAAGTGCTTGTTCTTTAGAATTACGTGCACTGCCAACACCAGTGTCTGCACCCAAGGACTGGTGGCAATCCTAATTCTACACATATACATTATTGTTGACATGAACATTGTAATATATCCTCTGAACAGAGAATAGTGCTTCTTACAAAGAAAACTTGTAGAAAGTCATCATATAATTTACCGTGAAAGGCTCTGACTACTTAAATAGTTTTAGAGTGGTTTTGCACAGCAGGGCCCTCTTTTCCAATTTTGCACATTATTCCTTGCAGTACATTTTGTTAAGGAACAATGGAACTACAAAAATCAAATTAGATGTTCATCATGGTCCCTTCTGTCCTTAAATATTCTGAAATACTAGAAACACAGTTACAATGGGGAAGAATGGCTTTCTAAAAAGTTAATTAAATACTGAAAACGCTGCTAATTTTCTTAGTTACAGTGTAACAACAGACATTAGGGGAAAACAAAACAAAAACCTAACTCAGAAAAATGAGTGAGTAACCTATTTTTGAAATCTCATACAGAACTTCATAGGTTATGAGTAACCTGATTAATCCAAATCTCTATAAAATACCTAGAAATTAACTCTGTAAACACAAGTGAAGGAAGAACTAATATTTCTTTTCCTCAGTCTCACAATTATTTTGTGTTTTGAGCCTTGTATTCTCCAAGCACTCTTTAGGTTGATTCCTTAAACAATAGGACCAGTGACTTTCTAGAAACTCCTCTGAACTGTGAACTTTGTTCCTTATTCCCTTTAAATTAAAACCAATTCCTGTGAAACCTGGCAGCATGCGAACACCAAAGATGTGGGAAACGGGACACAATTCCAGCAGATGGAGCTCAAAAGCAAAGAGTCCTGGAACAGGCTGCACGGATGCCTACAACAGGAGCTTTTGCTCAGATGACATAGTAGCCAGAAAAGTCTTCAGATGAAACCCGCTATCATGCAAACGTACTAAAAAAAAGATTAATTTTAACAGCTTCCGTGAACTCTTTAAATAATCACTGCAACGAGTAGGGAGATCCTGCATCATTTTAATCATAGAATAACCACAGTTATTTCAGAGGACACTAAGGGTTCAAAACCGAGTGTTCATGGCTATTTTTCTGGATTCTTATTCACGATGATGAATTAGTGGGCATAACTTTTAAATGCCTGCTGTTCTCATGCCTTTTATGTCTCAGATGACAGGTTATGAAAACATGCACGATGCAGGCATAACCCAACGAATGTTGCTATTCAAACTCACAAAGCCATTCACATGAAAAGAGATAACTTCAGAAGTTTTGCATCTCCACTGAATAGATTACTGGTAGGTTTAAAAGCATGGCCTAGCAGTACCAAAATTGGAGCCTACCTATTTCAAGTGATGTGATTCTCAAAGATGCTGAGCTCTCTGTGACCGCAAATCAAAGCGCCTTGACAACTATGAAAAGTTCATTTTCATTTGTGTCCAAAAGTAGTTTTAGAAATTTTAACAGTAGTAAAAATTCTAAGCTGCTGCACCCACCTTGCAAGCTCTAGTTGTTGTTTTATTTTCACCTTGAGAAGTCAAACACAAAAAGTTCCATTTTAAATGAAGCCATAACACTTTAAAGATATAGCTCAGGATTTATTCAGTTTAAACTTCTGACACCTAAGTAAGTCATCTAGGTTAGGAGGCACCATGGGTTCTCCTTATGGTTAACAGAAAAGCACAGGCCTCTTCAGAGAGAGATTTGGGTAAACTAAATTGCTAATTGGAAGTGCCTATGCCTCAGCAGTCTACTTTTTTTTAACTTAGGAGCCTCTAGTCAGATAGCATGAAACCAGGGTGTAATGATTCCTGATTAGAATCAGGAGACACTTACTTTTACTAAACAGAAAAGTTCTGCAAACATCCACCACGTGTTAGTGATGAACAAATTTCCATATGCAAAGTTTTAGTCTACTGCATCATACACATAATGTACAGTCTTTTTTCCCCTATACAAACACTAAGGTATCCCCGAACATCAACTGTTCAAAACTCCTTACAAGAAGTCATTGAAAACAAGACTTACAATGAACCCTCCAGTGGTGTCTCAGGGCCTGGATCAAGATATGATCTTTATCATGCTAAATAATCACTAAGTGTCTGACCCAAATACCTGAAGGGGAGAAAAAGAACCCAAATTCTCTAGTTTTCTTGTTTGGTTTTACTATCATACAGATTGTCCGTTCTCCCTGCTTCCTGACTGAACCAGATAAAGCATTTCTAAATATATATATTCTAATTACTTAACAAAGTGCTTTTATATGCAAAATTACATATGAACTATGTAAAGCTATACAGTAAGTATAGCTGACTTCAGCACTGACAGTATACGAGTTTACAGTTAGTCTGCAACAAAGTTACTGACCAAAGCTAACACTTGAAAAGTTAACAGCAAAGTTTCCTTCTTTAAATGATGGAATAGAAGCAGAAGTTAGTGGTCTTTGCCCAGGTTCCTTCTCCTTGAAGCAGAGATTTCTAACCAGTATCTTTCCAGCGCAGCACCACAGGTAGCAGCACATCTCTCTCTAATTTCCCACTGCATCAGTTTTCAGGGCTGTGACCTGTGAAAAAGCAGGCTGCTTTTCTCTATGCAGATTTATCTGTGCTTTTAATACATTAGCTTGTTTAGAGACTTCTGAATTTTATTTCCCACTTCTGCACTTCCAAAACCACCTAAGCTTAGTGTATTAAGGGAAGTGCCCCTGACTAAGCTTCACAACTACTGACAGCTTTTGCTTCTGTGTAATTTTGCAAAAGTAACAATAAAGTTGACAAATTTGATTCTTTCTCACAATGCTGATTGACAGTTACCAAAAAGTAGCACAAGTCCTAAAGATGCTGGATATATCAGGTTTGGAAATCAGGCCACTGATAAATATTGGAAAGAAAACATGTTTAAAAATTGTAGTATCTTCTTATGTTGGGAAACAGGGATGTCAGAATCTCCATAGCAGAAAGAAAGAAAGAAAATGAGCAAGGGCAAAACATTTTGTGTCAATAGACTTCTTTTCTTATCAGGAATTTGCTTAGCCTCAGACTAAACTTTTATTTTCGTGAGAAAGTTACATAGCTCTAGCTCTTTAGAACGGACTGTCTCAAACAGGTACACAAGCATGCACAGTCTTACTTTTTTGATACAACTTGGGGTCTTGCTGCATGACCTCAAGTAGCTTTAGCTGTGGTGTTTTAAGAAGCTACCAATAAGGCATTTTAGGTTTATATGCCAATTTGTGGACTGCAGTAGCTGAACAGTTGGCCACTACTGCTACAAGGGCTGCTGCTGCCAGGTGAGCACTGACAGATCCGCCTCCTGGCCTTAGGGAGCTCAGCTTTGATGTGTGTAAGCATTTTTTTCACATCGGTGCCAGCCTGAGCAGCCACCTTTTCCCTCCTCCTCTGCCTCTTCTTTTCCACTCCCTCATTTGTGCTGGCAGTGCTTTTTGGAATATTGAGGATACTTATTTTAATCTGCATGCTTCTCTTATTCTGTTAACCACGCAGCTCTGCAAACACCTGAAATGATGGAGGGCAACAAGGGACGTGGAATATAAATGCAGGTACAAGAAGTAGGGATGTGGCATCTTCTGAAAGAAACGCTCACCAGCAATCTTCAAATTACCACAGATTGAGTCAGAACTCTTAAATTCATTTTCTCCAATTTAAATTACACTACAAAAATGTCCAGGCAGATTTTGCACCAGTTTTACTAAGTTAATTTGAATTCACACTTTTGGTTAAACAAGCTCAACTTCCCATATGGACAAACCTATAAAACGTGGTTTGACTTTCACAGTGAACACTTTTCATGCACCCATTAACTTCAACGAGAACTGTGAGTCCTTAGTATACCTGCTTATGAAACTGTTTTTGTTAGGTGACTAACTTTATGCATATATATTTAAAATTATTTAAGAGGGCAGTGAGGTTATTATTCAAAGTCTTACAAATGGAATTTCTTGCACATGTTCCTGATACTGGCTTCCATGTCTGTTTTGAATTTACTTACAAAATACACCAGCACTCCCCAAATTAGTTCCAAGCTATTTCCTTGGCCCCCTCTGTTTACTGTGTTATCTTTTGTATGCGCAGAAATTGCTTCTGTGTTTTTCACTGGACAGGAAATGCCAGACTGGCAATAAGAGAAAGGCTTGGTTTTTAACTTCATGTTAATTGTTGTTGCTTCCATGGTTATGTGCCTGTGGGTTGAATGTGGCAACTCGGTTAATGAAACGCTCTCAGTTAGTATCTATAATATCTATTTGCTACTAGCAAAGCCAGTTACATTTCCAATCAAACTCTAAAGGTAACAGTGACCAAGTATGGTAACAAAAGCAACAAAGTAATGAGCTCAGGGAAGGAAAGATCTTATGAAGTTACTCTTTCTGTCAGAAACAGCTCATTTCGCAAACCTGTTGCAAATCAGGAACATCAGCAGCTCAATTGAAGAATTGTGCCACCTGATTTTCTGTAGCCTAGTTGTAATGGTATTCTCTCCTGAAATTTAGTTCTAAGTGTTTTGACATGTCCACAGTCCAATCTAAGAAGGAAAAGCTAACGTTACCCTCTTTGGGAATACATTGCCCAACATAGCATAGAAGCGCAGGCCCCCCAATCTGTGGAAGCACACTACTAACGATGTCACCCTTTCCCTGCCTCTTTAGGAGGGTCTAACTTCTATGGTGGCAGTAGTGATCTAAGGGCATTAAGAAGAAATAAAACTCCTTGTCTTGTACAACTGTATAGAAACAGGACAAGCAAGACCTAGCAATTAACATACAAAAATAAAACCAGATTGCTTGGTGTTTCTGGGATTCAGCTGCTATCTCATCAGACAAAGGCACAATAAGTAATGACTTTGAGGTCAAATTCCACCTACAGCTTTACATGAGGAGCTACTTCATAGTCCCACACATGATTTTCCATAACTGCTGGTTGTGTGAAGCACAAGGGAGATCTACAGTGCAGAAGTTAAGTATTGAACTTAATTCTCCTTTTTTCCAGGCAGCCCAGGTCTTGGCTTAAAAAAAACAAAAACAAAAAGCCCCAAACCAAAGAACTATGATGTCTTGGCCTAAATCCTCCCTCTGGCTTGGATCTTCAGAATAATACTGACTTCACGGAGATCTACAATCTGATTTAAATGACCCTATGACTCCATGAGTCTATGAGTTAAAAAAGAGAATTTTCATAAGTATAGGTTGAAAACACACAGAAACTCTCCATGTAGCCAGTAAAAATTATCACTTTTGCCTATACAACCAAAAATTATTATAATGATGAAGCTCAAAAAATATATGAAAGGCTCTTGAAATTCATGAGAAGAGTCAGAATAAAAGTAGAGCTCTCAAATACTGAGAATTTTTAATGGCTTTCTATTTCTTTTATTGTCATCCATCAGTATTTGCATAATCTAAAGCCTCTCACCTAGAAACAATGATATATTAAAATGTGTTTTGATTCATTTATTAAACTATATTTAAACATTGCTGTATTTTGATCTAAAACTGGAGTACTATGATTCACCGCGTTACCAGAAACCTATGATTCTTTAAGCTCATTTACCTAATATATGCTTGCCATGCCTAACATCACAATCATCATCCTAATCTTGAATTTAGCTATTATTTGATACTTTATGCTCCGGGATTCCTTCCTTAAGTCTGAAACCTTAATTTAAGCCAGCTGTTCCACAGTAATTCAACATGTGTGGGATTTTCCCACTAAATGAAAATGATAACTAGGATTATTTTTTTTTTTTTAAGAGATAAAATGTCCTTGTGGGCTCGTTTTAAACAAACACAAAGAAACTATCAAAGTTGGTTCACCCACGCCATATAAAAATAATCCTGTGCAACATAGCTGTATATGTTACTGTCAGGCCTTGACTGTGTTATGGTTTAATTTACGAAGTTAGGTTGGCTTTTTTAGCTTTCCATTTTTACTGAGCTATACAATTTGTTTGAAGCTGATAATTAACACATGAATATTTATATATTTGCCCTCTCAGCACCATGGTACGAGTCTCCTCTTTAACGTAGTAACAAACTGCTGACGCTGAAGTTCATGTCCAGTAAATCCTCCTCTGAGCACAGTGGTAGTCCCACTGCCATTCACAGACTACTTCCATAGCACCTACTGTGTATGCGAATTGCTGGCTGTAGTAACTGCTATTTTGCCTCACTTTTATCCAAGACAGTATGTGTCTTGGGAACAGAGAATGAATGTAAGCCGATACACCTAACTTAATATTTTACCTCTGCCAATTGCTTATTACGTTGCTTGACAGCGATAGCCACCTTCCTAAGAAGAGCTGCAGAAGAGGGTGGGTGACAGGTCTCTACTACCTCCTTCGGTAAGGTCACACATTGACAGCGGCGTCCTGTGCCAGTACACTGTGCTGTGGATACACGTATCCCAGCCTACTGCCCCATCTCTGGGAGCGGCAGGGCCAGAAGGGTGGAAAGGTAATGGGTTAACCATCGTAACTGCACACAGCAACGCCTGTGAGTCAAAGCTCTTACTGTGCTTCTGTGAACACTAACCAAATATTTTAAAATACTTACACTGTATATAGTATTTTATGCAATATATTGTTATGAGAATTAACCATATATATGCAACTATAAAGAAATTCTACATCATGCTACTAGAAGCACTTGGTTGCCTTATATCCAATATAATATTCTAAAACAATTTTTTATTCAAATTCATTTTCTTCTGAAGAGCATACACTGAAGACTACTGGTGTTCATGGAGGAGGGTGTATATGTATACAAACATATCTATAGAATGCTACTGGTATATCATTAAAATACAGAATACTATTTTGATCACAAGAAAATGGGAAATGGGTTCTAGAAAAAAAGCACTGTCATACTAGAGGCAATGGCATGTAAGGGGTTAAAAATCAATGCCGTATTTAAGAGTAACAGAATCTTTTCCTGCAAACTCCTTCTATGGTATGATCGAGGGGAAGGTCCAACTTAAGTGCTGGATTTTCATACAGGATTTCCTATGACTAATGCTGTCAGCATTCAAAACTTAATTTAAAGTGTAGGCGTTATACACAGATAGGAAATTTACCATTTAAAATTTCTTATTTGAAAATGAATGGAAATTACTCTGATTTTCAGATTCATTTGCTTTACGTGGAATGGTAACATAAAATAAGGAAGTCACTAAGTGGCATATGCTGGGATTGCCTGCCAAGCTTTTACACAAGTCTTTTATATCTGGATAGGATTCACAGGAAGCTTGTACAGGAAGGCCTCTTCCTTATTTTTGAAAAGCTTTGTTGGATGGAAATTATGCCAGTGAGTAAAAAAGGGGAAGGGGGAACAAACTACCATCCTGGTGGTTTTAGTACCAACCCATGCAAAACTGAAAGTCACATCTAGATAAAGTTAATGCAAACTGTTGTAAAATAAACTAACAAAAAGCAAGCCTACAGAGTGCAAAAGATGTTTAATAGTTTTTGATTTAAAAGATTAAAAAAGAAAGTAATACAGGTACCAAACAAAAACAGTATGGAAAGTGCAAATCTGAGATGTAATCTGCTACAATTAAGCTAAATTTGCCAATATTCCTAGCAACACCATGGCCATGCATACTCTTTAGTAGCTTTGCTCCAAATTCTTTTGCAAGCTCTGGCTGCTTCAGATAAATTTTAAATAGTGACATTTTATTGAATTAAACATGAAGTTATTAATATAGCTTGAGCTGTCACTACAATATCCCTTCTTTCATTTCTTAATGTCATGTTGATCCCATTTTCATGATGCTATATTAACTTTTAGCTGAAACTAAGCTTTCCCTATGTCTTGTGACACAAGGGAAAAAGAAGGTTGATCCTCTAGCTCATCTCTTTACTTATTGTAGCTAATTCACCACACAAGTACTTGTTAAAAATCACTATTCCTTCCTTAATCTATCCCTAATAATACCCCTAGCGGGAATATTACTATTCTGTGTACTATTACGCTATACATATTGAGCCAAAGAATTTGCTTCACTGGGAACCGTAACAGCAGAAAATATACCTACGGGTAGACTACAATGGGTCTAGATGCCTCTTCAGCATCTTCCACGTTGCCCGGCAGGAGTCCTAGAAGTCTCAGAGAGCACAGTTTAATACTGAGAGTCTTGTAAAGCCAGAACTGCTATTTAAGCCGGGGGGGGGGGACGGACGGACGACACACGACACGGGACACCAAAACCAAACCTTAAAAACTTTCTATTGCACAGTAAAGGAGACAGAAATTGTAAATGAGTGGGTTTGATGATAGAGGAATAATGGTGGAAAAGGAGACTCAAAAAGGCATAAGGTATTAATATTCAAAGGATGAAGAGGAAACCAATACAGGGGACAATGGAAGACATCAAAAGCATTTGAAAGAATGACTGAAGAGCATGCAACTCTCGTAAAGACTGTTAGTGGTGCAATTCTCTCCAGCTGGACATCAGAACCAAACATTCAGACTATGAAAGCTGTTATTAAAAAAAAAAAAAAAAAGGATGCTGGTATAATGAGTCAAGCTTGTGCTTTGTCAACAGAGTAGCTATGGCACAGGTAACAACCATACGTATTCATCTGCGGTGAGAAAAGGCATTCCTAGGGGAAAGAAAATTCATGCTGATGTGTTTTCACTGCTCCCGTGACCGAAGCTAGTTTTTAAAAAAAGCCTGTTTATGCAGCAAACATTTCTCTGCTCTCAGTGCAGACTACAGGAGTACGGAATAAAAGAATTAGTTCCAGGAATGGGAATAGAGAAGACTGAAATGAAAGCCCCAGTTCAGATGAGACTGCACATGATTTGCAAAGCGATGGAAACTGAGGGGGCAGCTAGGTCATGCCTTTCCCCTGCTGCATGAATCACTCTTTGAATGGAAATTTGAGTAGGAAGACATAATGGCTTGGGAACAAAGAGAGCTGCTGGAATATCACAGGTGCAGCTGAACAGAGAAGGATGTTTTGGGATATGCCAAGGAAAGCAAACACCATGAATCTGGAGGAGTTGTCAGGACTTTGTGATTTAGGGAGCTATCCAAATCAACAAGGGTATTTCTCACGGAGTCAGACAGGAGTATGGCTGAGGTCCTGATTCAGTGCTCCAATTAATCAATTCCTTAATACTAAAGCATAATTCAGAATTCAGAAAAAGATAGGAGGTGCTAATGTCGTACTAAAGTTTTTGGGAGTCAAATTTACACTCCATGGAGGCACCTCTCTATAGTTAGATGTATAATTACATACTTTGCAGAATTGGAACTAATGTGAGGTGCAGGTCTCCACATCCTGACATACAAGAAGACATATGCAATCTGGGGGAACAGAAATAGTCAAAGCCAGAGGATTCAAATAGAAGACGGTAAGCTGTCAGAACTGGAAAGAGGAGATAACACGTGAAAGGGTCAACTCTATATGTCTCAGAAAACCATCTAGCAATGAGAAACACTGCAAAACTGAACAAAAGTTACTCACCAAATTACAGATTTGTGAACAGATTAAAACACTAATAAGAAAGAAATAATTACATGCCTGTGATTTTTCTAGCATTGCTATACCCAGAAAGTTAAGCTTCATTTTGATGTACAGCAAACATAAATTGAATGCAACTAAAAATCCAAGATAATTTTAACTAGTTGATCAGGATAGAGTACAACTGAATGAAAATAAAGGTAATCAGAAACATAAAAAAGAATTAAATGCTTCCATATCTTTTTCCAAAAGAAGGAAGGAAAAAATATCCATTTTTTAAAAAATGTAATTACAAGCAAGCCCCTTGAATAACTTGCATTGTCTAAAGACTAGGAAAGTGCTATAGATAGATGTAGACAGAATAGCAAAGATGTACTGGTGATAGATAACTGCTTAGTAAGACAAGTAGAATTTAAATGAAAGTTATATTATAGCCATTTAATATGAAAAAAACAAAATCAACTTACTTCTTCTCTGAATATAGAATTCTAGACAAAGAAAAAGTAATGAAGATAAGCTAAACCAGCACTGCCAGGGAATCTATCTTAGTCCTGAGTTGCCTTGCTTTTCCCTACTGCAGTGAACAATACTATTGAAAAGTTGAGAAGCAAAGAAGTAAGGTAGGAATTACAGTCACTCAAGGGTCACAAATAAGCTCGCACAGAACTTTTTAAAATGGTGCTAATTATTATCAGTCTTCTGTAAAACTATGGCAATAAGAAAAACCTAAAGGACTCACAACATAATAGTCACCTTCCCAAGCTCAGACAGCAGGGAATGCAAGAACCATCTTCAAGGTAAACAGACAGAGAAACAAGAAACAAAGCTAGAATATTAAGAAAAATAAATAAATAAATAAATAAAGCTTATGGAAGCCTGAAATGACAGCTGTGGAGAAGGCAACAGATGCAGGGAATCTTCTCTGATGTACTACAAGAAGCCTATCAGAAGACCAATTAGACTCAGCCAGGCCCAACTGTTTCAATTGCCCTCTAATAGGTTTAAAGAGGGAATTAAGTGAGCCCTTATTCACTACTATCTGCTCTCCCACTTGCAAGACTATAGTATCTTTTTGCTGCTGCTGGTGTTACTAGAAAATAAAGCTTACCATTGCTAACTCAAAAGACATACTGCATTTTTTTGCAGAGTAATTATAACAGAATTTTTCTTACTGGAATAAAAAAATATTGATATTATTTTCCACACTGAATTGAAATAAGTTTTAGATTTCTTCAAATTCAGAAAAAAACAGCTGTGGAACTAAAATAAATGGATTTGAAAATTCTTTTTACATAATAAATTTATATACGTTTTACTGTAAATGGATTCCTCAGAGAGGGCAAAATTTCAAAGCGTGTGCATAGACTTCATTAGCAAGACATTGTTTAGGTAAATGTTTGTACTATGTCTGATGTTTGACATTTAACTGTAATAACTTAATAAATAATAGCAATTAAAACTGGTTTATGATGCGGCAAAACATTATTCCTTTCAAAGTCACGTTAGTCTCTAGTCATATCTACAGCATTTTATCATCAGTAAGAACAAAATTCTGCTTATGTACTGGTGCAAACTCAGAATAGTTTTTCACAAATTACTCTACATCTACAAAGCAAATTTGGCTTAAAAGGCTCCTGTGGGAGATCTAGTGGCACCACCGTATTCACCTTCTGGGAGTAATGCTGCCAGTAAGGTTAGCCTGATGAGTACAGGGGGTGTAAGGAGGATCTTGGTCTTCAACAGTTAAATAACTTCTATAAAGTATTTTGTTCTGTAAGATTTCACTGACAAAGTGTATGTTCCTGACTCAAAACCACAAGGGCTTGTCTGGTTTAAAATGGCAAAAAAATCTGCCCATTTTGGCCCTCTCTCCATTTGGTTTTGCTGATCCTTGAAGCTGCCTCAGCATTTAGTAACTTAATACTTTTACATCATTTACATTTTATGCTAATGATGTGAGGGCTAGCATTTTGTCTTAACTGCTTTCTATTACCGTTGGTCTGAAAGGACACATTTAACCTCTAAAATTACAAGATAAAAACCATTAAACTGATACAACTTTAAGCCAATGAATTGGAAAATGCTATCTCCTCATTAGTAAAATCAGTACTAGTGTCCAGGTTTAGTCAATAGAGTCACAGGCAAATTAGTTCTTAAATTTAAATTAAGCCTGTGACAATAAAGACTTCTGCAGAATAAATATGTACAGAAACAAATAACTAGTAATACTCATCACTTAAACACAAAAACTGTAATTTTTTTTTACTTTACATTATGAAAATTGCAGTAACTAAATATGTATTTCATCAAATCACCACTAACATTTTTTCTGCTTGTTTCAAACCAACTTTTATTTTATTTATTATGTTCTGAAACAAGAATGTTGCTTTTATTTAGTTCTGTGAAACTAAATTAGAAAGCTTTTTTTCCTTCCACCTCCACTATGTAGCTTCTCAGAAAACTACCTGGCAAGTAATTCCACGAAGAACTTTGGAAAAATACTTAAATCTAATTATAACAATTAGATTTATAAATTATAAATATACTTCAAAAACCTGAATGGCAAAAAAAGGTTTCTAAGTAGTTTGGTTACTCTTCTTGAACTTCACTAATATATGCATGGTAAATTGAGAAACAAGCCTAATCCTTACTTTGGCTGAGTTATGTACGTTAAGCCTCATTCCTACAGTTCGATCCAGATGGACAGCCTGCTCTATCAGCATTTACAGCCATCAGTGGCACTTTGCAGATGTGTATTATGCACTTACAATTACCCCAGGTTGTGAACTTCATAAAAGTACATGCTAATCTTTGGAAAAAAGAACATTTTGCATTGTACGGGTGCAGCGCTTAACACGATCTTCATTTGTTTATACTCGAAGAAATAGTATTATAGTGTTGGGATAACATCGTGACTTGCACTGGAAATAGAATAAAATACCTGAATTATTATATGATCTGTTGTATTATTGCCTAGTCTTCTGAAAGCATCCATGAAGAGCAGACAAAGCTGGGAAGCTGTGCCTTCTGCGAGGTACCTCCTTCAAGTATAGGACCTGGCACAGGACTCTGCAGGGGTGGTTATGCCCGGCCAACGCATAAGCTGCAGAGAGGATAAGATGGGAGCCCAGTGTGCTAGTCTGAGATGCAAAACGTGAGACTGGACAGATCAGCTTTCTCCCCCCTCCAGCAGGCCCCCGATGATACGCATGTTCTGTGTGTGCCAGTACCACTCAGAGGACGGCACTACTCTAGGGAACATCACATTTAAATACCAGCCAGGGTAGAGATTGCTCAGCAGCAGGAAGGCCCCAAGCCTACTCTCTACAGAAATATGACTAACACAAACAGATCACTCAGTGCCAAAGCTCCCCTTTTGACTTCCCTAATTTACTGCTGTTAATCTTTAGGCAAAACTCAGCACTACATTTTGTCTCTCTTGCAGACATTCTGACTAGTCAGCTTCTCTTCCAGTGTTATAATAAGTCAAGTGCACTCTAATCATCATCATGAATGCTTCTAACACTGCTGTTTCTCAATCTAGCTATACCTAAATATAGTTCAACATCAACCAGCTAGGCCACACTTAGGTTTCTGGTTATGCAAAACAAAGCTTTATTCGTGACCCGTATGTAGTGATGAAAATGCCTTGATTACCCAGATATATTTCTCCATCCCTCATGATGTTTAGATAATGATGTTGGCTTTATTATCTCCTACGGGCCAGTTCCTCTACAGCGAGATATGTTCCCAATAAACAGTTGGCATTACTGCAAACAATTGTCTTAAATGAAATTAAAGTACATATTGGGAAACATAAAAATATCACGGTGAGTGAAACCGTGTTATTAATGTTTGGCCTTCTATCAATTTTATCACGAAAATGCCCTAGAGAATGTAAGAAGTTACTGGAAGTCATTCAGTTGCATTACATGCCGTTTCAGCAGAAGACAGTAACCACAGCTGCAGGCTGCGGGCTCAGAGTGGGAAAGCCTCGGTGGAGAACTGGTGACCTCTACAGGTTCCGCACTCCCACGGCCACGGCATCTCACATGTTGATTTAGCAATATGCAAGGTGTAGTTTGGGTTGCTTTCATCTCTGAGAAATTAAAATAGAGAAAATTAAATGTATATTTGAAGATGACATAGCAACATAAAATAAGCTAGAAAACACGGGCACGTGTTAATTTAAGACATAAATGTTCATCTTTGAGAAGTCAGAAAACAATACTTCAAAGGACAAAAACTTCAAAGCACTCTATAACTTCAAAGCACTGCACCAACATTAATAAACACTTAGGACATGTCTGTGAGGTAGAAAAAGATTTCCTTTTTTAATGCTTGTGTAAAGAGGGCACAGAGATTAAGTGATTTGCCCAAGGACACAAGTCAGTAGCAAAACTGAGATTGCATGTCAGAAATAACTGGCTCAAGCCTCCCAGCTATAGCTGGGTTAAAACAGTTCCCTATATGCACACTTATTCAGCAGAGGCAAAAATAGAGATCTTTCCTATCAATAGCATCACCTGCCCTTTTTAAGGCCTGCTCTAAACTCCACCGTGTCGTTTTCAGCTGAATATCCTCCCACAAAGTCAGTGCCGAGTATACATAGATCTATCTGAATTAAGGTAATCTTACATATACACAGAGTCTTACTTCTGCACTTAACAATGATACTAGAGCTTGAGTGGTCTATGTGAAGATTTTCAGTATTTCTATGTCATGACAATCTACTCGCTACAGGCTTCTTGACAATACACTGAATTAAAACACAATCAACACACCTACAGCATGAAGTTTCTTTGATGACACTATTGAAGCTGAACCTGCACTTGTACCAATCAGAATTTTTTTACTACATCCTTCTAGAGTAAAACATAAAACTTCCTCAATTCATATAAGCTGATCTGCTATATATTCCTGCTATATACCTATACTGCTGAACACAAAAATCCTTAAGTGCTATCTGACAAAGAAGACAGAAGCAAACCCCATAATTTTCTTTTCAAAATAAACTAATAAGGAACAGTCCTTGGATACGTGGAGCTAAAGAAGCCAGCAGAAATAAAAGAAGTGGCCTGTGAAGTACTTAGCAAGAAAAGAAAAAATCACCTTATGCCCCTCAGACAACAAATAAATGTAAAAGATAAAGAAGGCAGCCAAAGATTTGCCTCTTCCTCTCTCCAACTTACTTCTTTTCTTAGATCTTTAGTAATATTAAATTTTGCCATTCTTATTTTTAATGAAAAGCTTCCTGATGATCCCACATGTTTGTGGTCTCATGCACTTAATTAAAGGAGAAGAGGGGTGGAACCTTAATATTTTTCCCTTCTCTAAAACATTTATATGTCAAATAAATAGAGTTAATAAGTTAAAAAGATATAAACAAAAAGCATGCTTCAAATAGCCAATACTGAATCTCTTTTCAACTGTTAGGATTTTTGATCTTTTTGTGAAGTCGTTGTTGGAACAAAGGCTTAATTCTAAAAGTAGTTAAAATGCTACTTAAAAAATAAAAGCTTTTAAGACATAATTTCTAAAAATGAATCCATACAACAAGCTTCTAAAATTTTCTTGTCAAATGGGATTCTTGCTTTAAGACAGAATTGCCTCATAAGTCACATATTTATAATGAAGAACTTTTTTTAAAAAATGCATAATTATATTTTGAAGACTGTGATTTGCATCTAGTAACAAGTAATTTGCTGCAGATTATTTTCCCAAAATAAAGTCCCACGGTGGCTCTGAAAGATGCTGCCTGCATATATTGTTCAAATGTTCCTCCTCAAGGCCAGTTAGGAGTACTGCACCCTTTCATTTGTACTGTTTACTAGTGTCCTGGTTTCGGCTGGGATAGAGATAATTTTCTTTCTAGTAGCTGGTAGAGTGCTATGTTTTGGGTCCAGCATGAGAACAATGCTGATAACACACTGATGTTTTCAGTTGTTGCTAAGTAGTGTTTAGACTAAGTCAAGGATTTTTCAGCTTCTCATGCCCGGCCAGCAAGAAGGCTGGAGGGGCACAAGGAGTTGGGAGGGGACACAGCCAGGACAGCTGACCCAAACTGGCCAAAGGAGTATTCCATACCATGTGATGTCATGCCCAGTATATAAACTGGGAGGAGTTGGCCAGGGGGGCAGATCACCACTCGGGAACTAACTGGGCATCGGTCAGCAAGTGGTGAGCAATTGCACTGTGCATAATGTTTTGAATATTCCAATTCTTTTATTATTATTATTATTGTAATTTTATTATTAATTTTATTGTTATTATCATTATTATTGTCTTCCTTTCTGTCCTATTAAAATGTCTTTATCTCAAACCACAAGTTTTACTTTTTTTTCAATTCTCTCCCCCATCCCACCGGGTGGGGGGAATGAGCGAGCAGCTGCGTGATGCTTAGCTGCCGGCTGCGGTTAAACCATGACAACTAGTAAAATTTCTGTATTCAGAACGCTAGGAAATTACTGTCATACTGATAGACTCTTAAAGAATATCACAATTTCTGGTTTTAAATTTTCCAGGAGCTCCAAAAGTTCTTGTGCTGTCTATATTAACAATACTGCTCAGCACTCACGTAACATTTTCCATTGCCAGAACTCAAAACTTCCCTGTGAAGGTAATCAAGTATTGCTATCCCTGCTTTGCATGGGACCAATAATAATGATGACATAAAGATCCCATTTCACCAAACTTTAAGTAAGGACTATTAATTTACTCAAGACATGGATAGATCTTCAGTACTTTGTTAAGTCAAATCTGAAGACTAAATAATTTGCAGATAACAGACTGAGTCATTAGCAGATTTGGGAACACAATTCAGACCTCCTGACACTCTACAATAAACCATAGTTTCCCATGTTATGCGTTAACAATCATTAACTAAATGACAAAGGTTTTGCTACTCTTGGTGTAGTGCCCTTTGCATTTCAGAGGAATTATTGGGCTCTTAAATTGGCTGTCAAATTTGCTGACTTGGTAACTGGCTGGCTTTCAAAATATATATTAAAAGTCTTGCCTTTCCCGGCTATTTCTTCAATAAATCTTTTTTTTTTTTTTAATAGAATAAGCTTTGCAATCTTACTTATAAAACTAAAGTCAACAGAAAAAAATTAAAAATCTTATCAGTCACACAGTACATACTATTAAAGAAAATACATGCAAAGGCAGCAGGACCCAATAGAAAGGGCACCAAACTAAGAAACAGATGGCAAAGTTTCCCATTTGCTTAAATAAGCTCAAGCTTTCAGCTTTTCAGCTCATTTTACTTCTAGCTCTTACAGAACTCTGTAATCTCAATTTCTCTCTCAACTGGTTTCAAAATGTGTAGATGATTATTATTTTATTTCCTTCTCTCCATGAGGAATTTTAACACCAATAAGTTAAATTAATTACAGCTAGATTCAAAAGTCCTACACCCCTATCGAAGACTATACATATTCACAGATTTGAAGCTCTATTTAATTATACTTTAAATGTTGCATACTGAATCACACGCCTTGATCCACCTCATGTAAAAGAATTAAGTTCCAGACAGACTCCAGGTTACAGCAGGAATGACAAGCTAAATAGCCTTTAAGTTAAATATACCTCGTAGACTGAAGTTGTAACTCATATTAGAAAGGCTGGATCACTTTTCATAACTAGCCGCTTATACAGTTTATTTTTATCTTCTCTTTATGTTTTTATTTCATTACATTATAGGGTTTTCACCTATGTAGCTGGCAATGTGTACTCTTTCATTTAAGATCATACAAGGTATGTAATCATGGCAACAGTAACTATGCTGTGAATTTTCTTTTGTCATGTTTAATAGACTGGTCATTTAGGCACCTACAAAAAACTGCTTGGCCAGAGGAACAGAGGAACTCGATAAACAAGTATTCAATTATCAGATTCACAAAAACATTTTTTTCTCCCTAATTATGTGTAAAAAATCTGGAAGAAGTCTTCGAAGTGGAATATCTTTACATATCAGAGATTTTTGTTTTGTTATTAAACTTCACTTGTTGCTAAGGAAGAACAGAGAAGATCAAAGGACTTCTAACAACTAGAAAACCAAAGGTGAGGGAGTTTTGAATTCTTTATAATTCTTTAAAGATTTATCACTGAACTACAACAGTTCATTGTTCTATGAAAAGAATGTGTGGAATGATGTGAGCCTGCTTTGCCATTTCATATTGACTTCAAACATCAAACAATAGCTCAATTCACTTTTTGATTAGCAACATGATCATGCATTCAACTAGCCTGTTTACAAATCCATACGCAATTGAAGTCCTAAGGACTAAAAAAGAAGAGCTAGTAGAAGGCATAAAAGACCCAGACCGTCTTCTGAACTGGCTGATAGACAATGGTATTTTTACCCCAGAAAAAAAGATGGTCATGAGTTTCTACAGGACACGAACACAAAAGAACTCTCGAGTTTTAGACATACTAATTTCTCAAGGTGAACGAGCCTGCAGGCTCTTTTTTTATCCATGTTTAAAGCAAGTGGAGCCAAAACTTTATAGCAAAATAAGAAAATACGTCAGTGAAGTAAATGAAAGCATTGGAGATGCTAGAAGACAACTGGTAGGATATTTACTCGAAAAAGACAAGGTTTGGTTTGAAAACAGCAGTGAACAGCACCAGGAAAAAAAAGACAGTCCTAGAAGAAAAAAGCAAGAATGGGCTATTAAGAAGAAAGGAAAAGAAACTCAACTTTCAAGGGCAGCAAAACCTAGAAAAGATCATGCTGGTGTTGGCATCTTTGACACAGTCGCTAAAGGCTATCTTTCTGAGTTAGAGAGGACATTGAAATATAATGATATTAATGCACTAAACTCTTCAAGTGAAACACTTCTGCATGTTGCAGCTGCTAATGGACATCTAACAATAATGGAATATCTGATCAGCAAAGGTGCAAAGATAGATGTGAAGGACAAGAAAGGAAGAACACCACTGCACAGGGCTGCTGAGAAAGGCCATGGTGACGCAGTGAAAGTGCTTCTCCGATGTGGTGCTTATATGTACAGTTTGGATATGGAAGGCAAGACACCAGTTCATTTGGCTGCACAGAATAACCACAGTCACATATTGAAGAAGCTCCTGAAAGAAGAGGCAAGAAGCTACAGGAACCAGCGCAACTTTTTGCACTTGGCAGCTCTTAAAGATGAGAGCAGTCTGGCAAAAATGCTTTTAAAGGCTGGTGCCTCCACAGATGGAAAAGATGAAAGGGGACAGACTGCTCTCAGTTATGCTGTTTCTCAGGGGTCTGAAAATACCACAAAAGTACTGCTAGAAGCCGGAGCCAGTGTTGATTCCAACATGGCCGAAAGAGCCTTCAACAGCAACCACCCATCCATCTTCAAAATACTACTAGAATATTCTAAAGATTTGTCATCTGACATAATGGAGTCAGCTCTTTTTAGAGCTGTACAGAAAAATCTGCATGGTATTGTAGCAGCTTTAATTGACAGAGGTACAGATATAAACGCCTACAATGAAATGCAGTACACTCCTTTACTCCTGGCGTGTGAAACGGGCAAAGCTGAATCAGCAGAAGTTCTAATCGGAAAGGGAGCAGACTTCAGCATAAAGACTCCTGCTTCAGACACAGCTTTGCACTTGGCAGTTCAAGCTGGGGCTGCTTCCATCGCAAATCTGCTTCTGCGCAAAGGGATAGAAACTAACCTTATGAACCAAGCCAATGAAACCCCGCTCCATATTGCTGCACTTCATAATAAAGGAGCATTAGTTGGCCTTTTAGTTAATGCCGGCGCCAAAATTAATGCTGTCACTAAAGAGTTTGTTACTCCCCTGCATATTGCAAGTCAAAGAGGTAACACTGATGTTGCCCAACAGCTGTTGTACCACAAAGCAAACGCTAATGTTAAGGATAAGCAGTCAAAAACACCTTTACATTTTGCTGCTGAAAGGGGAGACAAAGCAATGGTAGAGATGCTTCTGAATGCTAATGCTGACCCCAACGCACAAGACAAGGAGAAAAAGACTCCCCTGCACACTGCAGCTGTGAGAGGACATCTCAGTATCGTGAAACTTCTGTTAGCTAATAAAGGAAGACATGGAGCTAAGGACATGGATGGATGTACTCCTATGCACTACGCAGCTGTCAAAGGCAACACAGACATCATAAAAATTCTTCTGTCATCAGGAAAAAATAAAAATATTGATGACAGAAACATTTGGAGAAAGACTGCACTGCATATTGCAGCAGAATATGGACACAGCGACTTGATAAATCTATTACTGAGCTACGGGGCAGCCATTAATGCCTTAGACAGCAGCAAGGATACTCCATTGCATTGTGCATGCAAGGCCAGTCATTTTAATGCTGCAAATTCCCTCGTAAACTGGTCACAAGGAGAAAAAGCAAATTTACTAGCTGCTAATAGTCTCAAAAAGACCCCATTGCAAGTAGCAGAATTTAATAAAGCAGAAAATCAGGCTCAAATTGTAACACTTTTGAAAAAGAAAATGTTAATAACAAAATGAAGATGTAAACCAAAAACTTGTAAATTTAAATGCAGAATTCTCTTTCAATGTAATTTGGATAGTGCTGTTGCCCAGTATGATTGAGAATTATGTTAGGGCAGGCAGAATTAAGTTAGCAATCAAAGGTGGCCACGGAAAAAAAGGATCTTAAAGACACTGTTAAACTTCTGAATACTGATTAGTCTTTTGCTTCTCTCACCAATCTCATACTTGGAACCTATTTAAAAAGCACCAGTCTTAAACACATTGTGTACGACCTCCTCTAATACAAATCAAGACTTCAAAAAAAAAAGATAGAAAATAACTTTTCATATATCTGTGATTATTAGCCCGTATGGATAGCTTAGTTAACCGTTGTTTGGTAAAATCACATTTTTAAAAAGCCATCTATTATGAATAAAGAGACTTCTGTATCCTCAAGGATATAGAGTATAGAGATGTTGGAATAGATAACACTAGTTTTGTTTAGCTTAGGCAGACCTAACTGCAGAATGCTGCCCGAAGAGATTGATCTGCCCTCTCTTTCAGTCCAGTCATGCATGCCTGCTCTAGGCTGTACACGTGAGCCGATCCAACTTACCCCACAGCTATAACTGAACAAAGGGGAGAAGCAGGGTAGCAAAGAGCTGAACAGCACTGGGTCTCCTGAGGATAATGCAGTATTACCTCGGTTTATGCCAATTACAGTGTTGCTCTCTGAGCTACCTGGAGATCAGAAAGCATCTCCCTGCAAATTTATGTGTGTGGGGTTGCTCTGCTCTAGATTTACTGGACTCGTTGCCCATGTTACTAAGTCCTATCAGGAGGCTTGGCATAAACCAGAGGAGCAGCGTGTGCCCGAAACTTTGCTAACACGATGTTGTTTTCAGGACACTGTTAGGTGCTACACTGACATTCAATATTTGGCTGGACCCTCTTTAGACATTTCTGTATTATACCCTATGACATGGTATTGACAGATCCTGAGACTATAACAACTATTTTTCTTCCATCTTTCATCATACCGTGTCCAGATTTTACAGTTTTAAGTAGAGATAATGAAAACAATCATATTTGCTGTTTATTAATTTCACTTTCAAATCAACTCCAGCACAAAGATGAAACGTTCAGAATAAAACGGTTGCAACAGAGTTTATTGGTTCAAAATATTTGTATTGTCATCTCTTAAAACGGAAACACTTTCTTGAGTTGACGGAAGGTTCTCTGTGGTCATTTTCTATATAACGATAAGCAACCCTCATGGTTCTTCACGCTTCCTTTCAGTACGTGATTAGAAGCCAAATTACCACAAAGGGCCAGACACTTCTTGCGAAACGAAACACAGACTTATGAACGTATGGGACTAAAACTGTGATTTTCACAGCCATGTTACAACGCTTTAGCTTGACCCCCACAACGCCCTGCCGCTGCCATCTTCGAGGTGAGTGAAAAGACACGACCGCACGCTTGGAAGTACACAGAGAGAGGCCAGCAAAACCGACATCTGCAGCTCGATGCACCGAAACAAGTGTCCCTCTTCGGCCAAGCCCCTCACACTCCAGCGGACCCGGGTTCACCCCGGGGCGGCCGGCAACCGGCCGCTACCCCGGCGGGCTTCGGTCAACCGCAAGCGAGGAAAAGGCGAATCGCCAGGCGGCTCTCGGCCCGACCTCCGCGGCCCTGAGGCACGGCTCCCCCTCAGAGCGCTCCCACCTCACAGCGAGCCGGCAGGAACGGCGGGCACCGGGACCCGCGGCCCGGGCGGGCTCCCTCTCCCCGCCCCCCCGCCTCAGGCTGGCTCTTTCCCCCCCACCGCGTATCTCCCACCCCTGGCTGACATTCACCCCTTCACCCTTCCCTCGTCCCCTGGAAGCCGCCCCTCAGCTCCCGGCTCTGCCCTCAGCTGCCCGCCCAGCGCGCCCCGCCTACCCCAGCGCCATCTCTCCCGCCTCCTCCCCGGCTTCTCCTCAGGGCGTAGCTTCACTGAGGGCGGCTGCGCATGCGCCGCCGCCCCCCTCTGCCCGCTTCTTCTCGCGAGATCGGCGGGGCCGGTGTCATGGCGGCGGCGGCGGAGGAGCCGGAGGTGGATATCGAAGGGGACCCGGCGGCCGTGCCCGGAGAGGCGGTGCCGGGGTGAGTGAGGGCTGTAAGGCGGGCTGGGAGCTCTGCCGATCCGGTCAGCGCGTCCCCTCATCGCCACCCCTCGGCGGGCGGGGAGGGTGGGGGGGTTGCGTGGCCGCGGCGGCCGGGGTTGGCGTGAGGGGAGGGAAGCCGCTTGCTGAGGGGGCTGCCGTTTCTGCTGCTTCCCGCCGCCGGGCCCTTGAGGGGAGAGACTTTGGAGTCTCCTTGAGGGCCCGGGGCGGGGGGAGCGGCGGTGTGGGGCATCCTCGGGCCGGGCACTGGGAATGGGGCCTGTGAAATGTTACCGGGGTGAGGGGAACGCAGAACTGCTGTCGTCGCACCCAGCAGGAGGTGAAGTGCGGACGCTTGGTGAAGCTGCTAGGAGAGTCCTTTAAAATACATAGACAAGAGGTGCTGCGTCGCATAACTGGTAGCGAACTGGTGGAGGCAGATAGGTTTGGGAGACCGAGCGTAGGGAGGTTCAGAGAACCGATTCCACAAATTCACAGGTAAGGGGCCTTACCCGTGAACAGGTGCGGAAGAGAACGGGCAGCGGTTGTAACACTACAAATCTAGCAGTTGCAGGTGCTGGGAGAGCATGGGAGGACGGTGTCGGAGGTGGTGGCTGGACTCGTGTGCTGTCCTCAAGTAGCGCCTGCCACTGCTGGAGACAGAATACTGGGCAAAGGGGACTATTGATCTGGCCCGTTTCTTGATATGCTCTGAAAGAAGCAGGAGTCCCATTGGTTTCTGGCTGTACGTGGGGATTTATGCTTACCTATAAAGAGAGGTTTGAACTGCTGGCACAAGGCAGATCAGAATAGTAGGTGAATTTAATTTAGTAGCACTGTAGGGGATATAGGGCTAATTAGTCTTCAGAAACCTCTGAATGTTCTGGAAGCAAAGATTTTTGAAAACAAGTAATTACTAGGGAGATTTTATGCTGCATTAAAATAGAAGAAAGTTGATCAGTGATGTTAATCAGTGACAGATTTCTAAAAGTAACAGGTAGTTATTTACAGAAAAGATCAAGCATAACCTGGATGAAGGCCATAAGATCACTAACAATTCCATATGGTAGGATTCTGTTAAACCTTGTGTAAGTATGAGCTCTCCTCAGGAGGAAAACAGGTTTGTTTTTACCTTGTTGGGGGAAAGATGTAGAAATGTCAAGTGGAGATAATACAACTCAATGACGTTTTTAATGTTAAAAATATAGTTCTTTATATTTCCATAAAATTCTGACTCCTTTTGTTTGTGTATATTTTACATGGTTCCTCCTGCCTTCAGTTGTTCCAGATGAGAATTTTTACTATTCGGGGTTTTACTGATATCTCATACAGTCTGCAGTGGGATAGGTGAGGAGTTGCTGCTGAGATTACTAAAAAAGATGACTCGCTGAGGGGGATTTATGCTATGTCTAATGAAATATTACAAGAGAGTAACATTTATATAATAGTGTGCACTATATGGTTTCAGTTTTAGTATCTAATTCTGTCATCTTCTGTTAATGTTTTTGTTACTTACTACCCCATTATTTTCACTCTGACAGCATTCATTTTGTTTGAATGTGTATGCGTCATTTTGAACACTGGAATCTTTTTCAGAGGTCATGAAAACACAGCTTCAAGCTTGCTGCAGGATCACTATCTTTATTCATCTTGGAGAACTGACAACAGTCTCGTAAGTATTTTTTAAATGAATGGTACTTCTAGCAAGGTTATCAGAACTTCCGTTTTCTCCATTTTCTTCCCTCCACGTACATGCTCTTTTAGGTTTTTAACCAGCGCTTTTTGTTTACTTTTAGAAACTATTATACATTCTTGATATTCAAGTAACAGCGTGACAGAATTCAAATATTAAAATGTATTTGTATTGTTTGCAGCCATGGACATTGGACAGCAGCATTAGTGAAGAAAACAGGGCTGTCATTGAGAAAATGTTGCTGGAAGAAGAGTATCCTTTTGCTGATTTGTTTCTACATTTTCCTGTGTAATAACAGAAAACTTCCTGTTCACAAAGGAACTGGACAAATCTTTTCTTGTTAAGATGACTGAAGCACTGTTATCTTGTAGGTAGATTGCAGAAATCAAGGAGGACCCCTGAATTAATCGTCTAGCTGCTTGCAGCTTCCTCTGGTGCTTCTGATTCTTCAGAAAATTACTCCAAAGCTTGTCGGATTTAAGCTGGCACTGGCACCAAAAATAGCGATATTCATCCCCACTTCTGCTGCTTGTTCAGTGCCACCTCCAGCATGGCGCTGATGCAGCTATTTGTGCGGCTTCGTAGTGAACCCGATCACACAGCTGATCTGGCTAAAAATAGCTAGTTCTTTTTGCTGAATTGTTCTTTACTTGGACTGGTTTACTGTCTGATTTTGTCTGGCTACATTCATACTTCTGCCAGCATGCAAGATGAAAATGGGAAGGAACAGCTGCTGCTTTTTTATTTCTATTTTTTTTTAATATAGTGTTGCCTTAATTAGTCCAGTGGTAGCTTTTCTGGCATAAGTTGACCTCGCAGACTAGGCAGGCTATAGCAGTAGTAATCATGGGCTAGTTTATTTTCCTGTTCTTTTTGTAACTGAGAGTAATAATATGAAGTAATAGAGGAATGGGAAAATAAAGCAATTAAAGTTTTCCTAACAGGGTGAATTATTGAGTCTTAATTTGAAAATAGGTAATCAATATAACAGGTAGCATCATAGGTATCAATATGATGCAAATTACTTTAGTATGGTTTCTAAGTCAAAAAAGAAGAATGCTGTTGTAGAAACAGGATACCTAGTTTGCTGAAAGTAAAGTGAGCATGGGGGTTCAGAGGTCAAATGTCACTTCCTTATGCATTAAGCTAATAGGAGGGTGTGAAATTAGTGTGTATTTCAGTTTTGAAAGCAGTGCAGTACTTGCTTTTACAGCTGAATAATTATGAACCAGTGTAATTTATATGATTATTAGAATTCCCACATGTACAAATATCTCTGATGCTTTGAAAACTTACTTAGTAACAATTTCAGATATTATTTATCTAATAAATCACTTTCTGAAAAAATATGGCTCAATCAAAAGGAAGCAGAGAAGAGATCTATGAAAAGGTAAGCTGTGTTCTGGGAAAAATTCTCAATTAGATGAGAAGAAATGAAAAGTCCTTCCCAAATAAGGTGATTTGCTGAGATATGCAACAGCATCACAATTACTAATTTTTATTTTCACTTTGTTTTTTATTTGCAGCCCACATAAGAAAACTGGAAAAGTCATGTATGTACATTTTAATGATTGAGTTGCATTTTTAAGTGTGGCATCTGATTTTTTTTTTTGTTACCAGACACTATTTAAAAAAAAAAGTTACAACTCCTTAGTTAGTTTTGTTTGGCTATACAAAATTATTTAATAGACCTTTCAACACGAAGAAATACTGTTGCATGTAATAATAGGCCTGTAGTAAACTAGTTTGGTGTTTTTTAGCACAGTGGTCCTTATGAAAAAAAAAAAAAAACCAAACAACAAAACCACACCCTGTTAATTCTAGTTGGCTTTCTTGCCTGAACTTTTCTGTGTGCTTCTTTTATGTCTTTCAGTACCGTTAGTTACTGATGAATATTGTGTTGCCCTGAATCTTCCTTTGCGATGCAGAACCTGACATGATTCTCAGTATTTTATTTATCAGTCGCATTCATGTTTAAAACAATACCTTGAGTTTTACCAAAGATGGGGAGTAGTCCTCCTGTCAGAAGTTGCCTTCAGTTACTGGGATTTGTATATTTTTAAGAAAGCGTTAACTTCTGTGTCCTATTTTCCTAGGGTGCGATCACCTACAAAATCAGCTAGCTACTCATTAAAGTGGACATCAGAAGAAAAAGAACTGTTTGAACAAGGACTGGTAAGTTTGTTTATATATGTAATATTTTGAATAGAAGTCATTAGTTCATCTTAAATAGGAAAACAATAATTAATATAAATAAGCATGTTATATTGATCTGCTTCTGCTTTTGTACTTCTAATGTGTTAAGAATAATTGCCATCTACTAAGAGTGTAATAATGATAAATCAGATTTAAACTGATGAATCCCCCTAAATGGCTTTGTTTACCAGATTTTGTTCATGTGAGGCTGATTACAATTTGAGATCACAAAATATCTCAAATATACAGCTTTATGAACTGTACAATCATAATGCTGTAGTTAACTACAGGAAGTAGAGCGTGTTCTTAAGGCAAATCAGCTAATAAAGTGAAATCCTTTAACTACTGTTGTAAGGTCTTTAGAGATTACATGGTTGTACAGTGCTGAACGTAACAGGGTTTGCTTTGCCAAGTACGAATTCATTTCGGTAGGATTCCTTGGGTTAGTAGGCAGCATAATTTATAGTGTACCTGAACTGGGTGAAGAAGATCCTCTAGTTAAGAAGAATAGCAGTAATTCTTACTGTTGGGTGCAATTTTCTTCTTGGTAGAATATGAACAGCAAGGTTCCTCACCATGGGTTTGCTGTACTGTCTGTGCATTTGTAATGAATAATTGAGTTTTCAAACTCTTCTGGCACATAAAGTGCAATGTCTGGAATGTTAGAATCTGTGTAACTTAAACGTGCTTTGTTGTACTAGGTGAAATTTGGCCGCCGGTGGACGAAAATTGCCAAGTTGATTGGAAGTCGTACTGTTCTACAAGTAAAGAGCTATGCTCGGCAGTATTTTAAGAACAAGGTAAATGGAGTATCTCTATAGTTAGCAAAAAGGCTGTTTGACGAGTATGCTGTTGTACTTGTAGCTTGCTTTTTGATCTGTCTTTTCAGGGTACTGCTGTTAAAGTACATACTCTATTCCCATATTCAGAAAGGTGGAATATGCTTATTTGTAGATTTAAATGTGAAGTCAGACGTGATTTCAAATTCCTGGAATGACTTCAGTATTTTTATTGCTGGTATAACTAAACAATAAATGTAGTATAATTGTAGTCTCTTATTCTGTTGGTTGTTAGTCTGAAAATACTTGTTTTCCACTATACAGCTGTTTCCGACTGTGTGTTGTAGTTTTAGCTTTAGCCTCATTTGAGACTTCAGGGGCATTTAAGAAGAAATTACTACTGTCTAGGTTTTTTTGAATGGAAACACATGTTAATTTACACTTGGGCTAGAAGTATACCTATAATGCTGTGTAAAAGTCAATCACAATGGATTAAAATGTATTAAAAGGGTAAGATGAGGAAGAAACACTTCCGAATGTCTGCTGTTCAAGTAAAATAGTTCTGACTATTTGGGAGGCAGAGGGGATTGTTTTGTTTTTCCCTCCTAAAAGTATTTAATATTTTCCTAAGGCAAAAAATGGTGATTCTGAAAAAGAAGAGCAAAGTCAGTGTGGGAGCAGTCTTCCCACTGAAGATGGGATAAGGGTAGAAGCGTGGTCGTCTGGAAACTTGAGAGGCCGTGCAGATCCCAATCTGAATGCAGTGAAAATTGAAAAGCTATCAGATGATGAAGAAGTAGACATAACTGATGACATGGATGAACTACTTTCTCCTACCTTCCAGCAAGAAACTGGAAAATCTGCATTATCTGTTGTTTCAAAAAGTCCAGTTGAAGAAAGGAAGGGAATGGAACATGGTTTTTCATCTGTTGGACACAGTTCTGCAATTTCTTTAGCTAAAGAGGATCTTCAACATACCAAGCAAGATACAGTGGATGCATTAGTATTTCCAGGTGTTGCAGCAACATGTTCTCCGCACCTGAACGGTGACAAATCTGTGAACCTAGATTACCAGCAATACAATAATTCTGTTGAGAAAGCTGAACAAGGCAGACTAGTAACATCTAGTGGTACTAAACGAGTAACTGATCAGGAGCGTAATGAGGAACAGAGAGACTTGGCTGATAATGGATTGCTTTTTCCTTCCCCCTGCCAAGTGGATGAAGATCATCAAGAAGAAGCAGAGGAGCTTAAGCCACCTGATCAAGAAGCAGAGGTTGACAGAAGCATCATTCTGGAAGAAGAAAAGCAAGCTATTCCTGAATTTTTTGAAGGGCGCCAGGCCAAAACACCAGAGCGTTATTTGAAAATTAGGAATTATATTTTGGATCAATGGTAAGATGCATTAATTTCATTTACTGAAATAAATGATTGAGATGACTCATGTCCTGCTTTGTTGTAGTTAAAACACTACTTAGTACTAATAGCTTACTTCTGAAAAGAGTAAAATTAATTTTATGGTCTCATTATAAAGATTGCCAGTGAACAGCACTGATTATTAATGCTGCTTTTGCATCTTCCCAGTTTTTTTTCTGGCATTCTGGAAGCTAAGCAATGAAAATACTTTGAAGCATTATGGAAATGCGTGTCCTATATCAGAATGAGCTGCATCCATTTTGGTTAAGTTATTTTCTTCCAATTTGTGTCATCCTATATGTAAGAATGCATATACGGTTTTAATAAATGGTCCCTCAAAATAAACGATTAAATTAATTCTGTAATGAGGTCTGCAGCATTGTGTACTGCCTTTACAGAACGGCAGCTAGAAGAAATAGTCTGTGCTAGAGCAAAGTGTTGACCAAAAAAATACTTCAAATTAAGAATCAATGTGGAGTAGTGCTTGTACACTTGAATATTTTATGTTCCATCTCCAAAGAATCAGTTTAAGGAACCTTAGTGATTTGTGGTAGCAGGCTCAAAATACAGTTTGTTCTGTTACTAGTTTTGGTTTGTGGGCTTGTTGTGTTGGTTAGCTTGCTTTTAAGTAGAGCAAATTGCTGAGTTTAACTCTGTTCTCATTCAGTTGTCTTCTGTATTGACAGCTTATTCTAGTTGTAAAGAAACTCTAAAATTTCATACCAGAGAAGTGTTGAACTGAAATGATTCAGTATCAGTTTAAAAGCAAGTTGTAAGTGCATAGAGAGTGAAAACAGGCTTATTTATTACACCAAGGAATCCTATGATTATATGAGCTGTTTAGACAAATCTAATGCAGACATTCTTCTATCAGTTTAACAGTATCATAGTACTTCCAAGTAATTCATTGTTTCCTGGCACCAGTCATGTTGAAGAGTTTGTTGTAATGCATGGAACATAAGTTTCACTCTGCCTAAGTATGAATGTGTATGGATAACCCTAAAATAAATTGTATGCGTTTTCTGAAGCTTATATTTTTGCTGTGATTGCCCTGCGTAGTGGCGTGTAGTGCGTGCATTGCAGAGGGGAAAAAAACCCTTCAGTGGCTCATCTTAACCTCAGCTTAAGTCATGCAATTCCTTCCTCCTGCCATGATTTGTTTTACTATTTGGCAACGTGCTATACTTTATTTTAGGGAGAGATGTAAACCCAAATACCTGAATAAGACTTCGGTACGTCCAGGCCTTAAGAACTGCGGTGATGTTAACTGCATTGGACGGATCCACACATACTTGGAACTAATAGGAGCAATTAACTTTGGCTGTGGTAGGTATTTTTATTGGAATCAGTTCAGAACTTAAATTCTAATCAGGACCTGCTGAACATATCTGTTGTTGATTGTCAGGGTTTTTTTTAGTTAAAATGCATGTTTTCATTTGAAGGCTGAACGTTAAGGTTAGTAGATGTGTCTTTAAAAGAAAAGTCATAAGTTCACTTCATTGAAGCGCGAATGACTGCACTTAATTGGAATCAAGCATCCATGTGGATAATCTTCCAACTTCTCTATATTCTTAATGTCTTAAATAGTAATTGTTGTTACATTTAAGTTCTGTAGAAGAGAATCTTTGTTTGGACTGTGTTGAGTATAGCTGTGTTCCAACCTGTATGGCTGTAGCCTATTTTGGTATTAATGTTGAAGGACTGCTTAATGTTAGGGTATACTGCTCACACAGAAGGATACACGTTAATCCTTACTAGGAAGGATCTTCTGAGCAGATTGTCTCTCGTGACCTTTGAAAATCTAGAGGAGTTTGTAACCTGCTTACAGGATTATGGATTTTTGGTTTTACACAAGACCTTTTCTTTTTTTTCTTCTCCCCCCCCCCCCCCGCCCCACTTCACGTTTATCGCACACCGGCTGATGGGGTGGGGTTTTTTTGTTTTGTGCTTTTCTGTGTGTCCAGTGTTGGATTTTTTTTTTTCTTGATAGCTGCTGTATCTGAAGTTCTGCCCTCCCTCTGTGTAAGACAGAATTCAAGTAATTGTTTCTTTTCCCACACTGAATTATACCTATTTCCTAAATAAAAAACAATGTCTTCATCCTCAGGGCTAGCTTTTACAAGATTCAAATGTTAAAATTAGGCAACACGTTAAAAGTATATATACACCTATAACTTAACTTTGTTTTAGAGTCTCTGGATTGATTTTGGTCCAAAGCTGAATGACAGTTACCTAGGAGAGGAGGAATGTCCTGCAAATACATTTTGTCTAAAGTAAAGGTTATTAAAAATTAGTTAATAGTAAGGAAGGAGTTTTTCCTGTTTAGAAATGCTGTGATAGTGGGAGAGGGCTATATAATCAGTCAGTAAATATGACCATCAAGAGATGTCTTTTCACTGCGGGGGTTTTTTGTTGTTGCTTTTTTCTTTATGGCATTTGTCATTACCACTTATCTATGTCATTCTTTGCTCTGTACCAGTAATAAGTGGCTTCCTACTTTACTGAAGTACAGTGTATCTCTCTTCTGTATCCTGTAGAACAGGCTGTCTATAACCGACCGCAACCAGCTGATAAAACACGATCCAAAGAAGGCAAAGACACAGTGGAAGCATACCAGCTTGCTCAGCGCTTGCAGTCCATGGTACGTCTTGGTGAGGGGTGTGGCGAGGGGAGGCAGCAGAAAACATTCAGCATGAAGGTCGTTTCAATTTTCATTTTCAAGCTAGGGCATCTCAGGAAATTTCTCTTCTCGTTCAGTTTGCGGTTTCATTAGCATGCGCTGTAATTCGAGTATCAGTCTAAGTTCAAGTTCCGCTATCTGACAGGTGTCTGTCCTAACTTCTGCTATCTTACACATTTGATTTCTGTTCAGGTATTTAACTATGATTGTGTTTCAGCCTTTTCCCTGCAGCCCTAACCCTTCCCTGCTCACCCCTCCATCATTTATTAGCCTGAATTAGCCAGAAGATAGTGGAGTTTACTGGTAGTGGGTGATTAAGTTGCTTGCATTTTAACTGTTAAATATAGTAGGTGTATGCATGCAGTTAAAGTACACAATTAAGTACAGTAGTAACTCATAACTACATGAGTTATCAAAGCTTGCCAGATTTAATTTCCATATTCATATTTAACGTAGCATCTTTAAGTACTTCACAGCAAAATAAATCGGTTGAGAGGAAAACTAAATCAATCCCTCTAAAAAGAATTATAAAGAACTGTAGCATACACTAGGTGTAAACATACTGGGTTTATTGCTTTTTGTATTATCTGAGCTATAATTCAGAGCTGGATAATAATGCAGTGTTGCTGTCAGAGGTGTTGATAATCCATGGAACGTCAACCAGGTGTTACGCTTTACAGCCTTAAAAACTGAAAACTTCACTGATGATATTTCATGACAGATTGTGAACTACTTAATTCTACAGAACTCCGGGGTGTTCTTTCTTTTCTGGAAATAGGTCGTAGTGTTAGTAAACTTTTGGACAATGTTCTTATGGCTGATTAAATGAAGTAAATGCAGTTTTTTCTGGAGTAAGATCCTTGACTCGTGTTGATTTGCTTGCTGCAGCGTACAAGAAGACGGCGAGTGCGAGACCCTTGGGGAAACTGGTGTGATGCAAAGGATTTGGAAGGACAGACATTTGAGGTAACCCTCTGTCTTTTAAACTTTCCTTGAAGAATTAATTTTTGCTAATTGCTAACAGGTGGTGTTGCATCAAATATACAAGGGAAACAGTTGTGTAATAGGTACTTAACCTCTCTTTGTGGAAGCAATAATTTGAAAATAATGGAGCAGCTGTCACATCTTTTTGCTGCTGATAAATACAACTACTTTGGTGTTTACAAAGGTGTTCGTGTTGTAAGCACGTATCTACTCTGTTTTATGCCTGTAAAGCTCTTTGCCATGCCTTGTAGCAGATTTCATGACCCTTTATTTTCAGTTAACTGCCTTCCTAAAGCTAACAGTAGGGGATAGGAGAATAAGATTTAAATGTTATTTTTTCAGTCCAATATGGTTTCTTTGTGCTGATAATGCAGGTGATACAAGTTCCTAATATTAATTCTGCTGCTAGAAATATGCCCAGAAATACTGTGGTTTATGAAGTGCTTAGAAAAATTCGTTCTTTACAGAAGACTTGGAAAGAAAATACCTGCTCGTCCATTCCTACAATTTCAAATTATACAAATAGCGAAGAACTGTAAACATCCTCTTTTTCTCATATAGAAAACCACTTAAATCTGCAACCTTCAGTACTAAGTATCTGTAACAATTACTTTCATAATGTTACAATGCCAACATGAGTTGCTGTGGCTAATAATTCCAACACTTTCTGCAAAATACGTATTTGGATGGAAATAAAGTTTGAAAACACTCATCCCTAAAGAGGTGTCCTGATAAATTCTGGCCACGGATTGTAGCGGCAGACTTTCTCCTTAATTACCACACTTGCATTTATGCATGGTTTGCGATACGGGTTGTGATTTTACTGAATTTGATTGACTTGGAGAATGTAAGAATTCTCTCATCAGGCATCTTGTGGTCTAGATCTCTGATTGTCATTACTTTCACACTGATTCTGCTGTGGCCATTGCCCTCTATCTTGAGTAGTCCTGTAACACACACAAATTGATAGCATTTCAAGAGGACACTGATGTCAAGAATTTATTCTGGGCTGGTTTTGGAATCACTACTGAAACAGCACTTAAGACATTAAGGCACTTTTTATTTTTAAATGTTTTTAGCATCTGTCTGCTGAAGAATTAGCAAGAAGAAGAGAAGAAGAAAAACTGAAACCTGCAAAATCTTCTAAAGGTTCAAGACAAATAAAAAGGTATTATTTGATGTACATCATGTTGAAACATAGATCTTCTAGAAATGAAAGAAATGTCTTGGGTAGTGTCAGGCTGGAACACTGCAAATCATTCCTATGTATTATGGTCTGAAATAACACGTATGCATTTCAAATGTTTCATATTAAAATTCAGGAGTGTGGGTACTGAAGTTTCTGTATTTGGTAGAAGTCATCCTAGTGTGGGATGAGAAAATCCAGTAAAGAAAATAAGGTTATTCCTCCTCTGCCAAGGAGACAGCAGGAAACTTGAAAAGTTTCCTGACTGTCCTACATCTTTAGAGAAATTTTCTTTCATTTTATAGTTCCTTTGATCCCTTTCAGCTGATACCGTGCTGTTTATTCACTGAAGAAAAACAGGTATGTACCTACAAGTGAATAATCAAGAATGCTTTATTACTTAGGTTACTTTTCTTATGCTCATTATTGTGTTTATCATTTCAGGAACCTTTTCAGGTGAAAGTGTCTTCCGAAGCACTTTTAATAATGGATTTGGTGAGAATTAAGTTTTATTTTCAAAAAATTATGACGTATATGTTGTGGTTTTGGTTTTTTAACGGGCAACATAAGGTGATTGAGAGAGAGTTCTTTCTATTCAGACCTAGAAGTGAGAATCTAGTATTAAATAAAGCCTCTAAAAGAGTAAAGTTGTTTTATATTGTGCTTAGCGTACAACCACTTACCTTCTAGAAAAACTAATGAGAGCATTACTACTTACTAATCTCCATCATATTTTAAATGTAATTTGCTTAAAGCTACTTTCTAAAATGAGCTGCCATTTTGAAATCTTCCGGGTTCATTTTCTACTAGTCTGGGAATTGATTTTGTGTTTATAAAGCAATGTGTGTGGTTTTTAGTAACAACAGGTTGTACCAAAACTAGTGCAGTTGTTCAGCACAGCATTGCACAGGCTCCAGTTTTTGAAGCTAGCGTTGCTTCATGGATGGAAGTGTTATACAAATGCACCATATACATGCGTATATATAATAAGCAACCATCTTATTTTCTGTTTGCTTTAAATTGAAACACTGGGTATTTGAGAATCTTTACCTGTCCTAAGTTTTCCTTCTGAATGTGACTGAGAAGTTACTGACTTGTAGCTGTGATGCCAATGTATTCTGTCGTGTGCAGATCAAAACTGGGAGAAGTTCTACAACTTGGACTTTAATGATTGTTTAATATTGTTTCAGCACTCTCATGTGTCTATGGCAGAAGTAATAGGGCTGCTAGGTGGAAGATACTCTGAAGCTGATAAAATTGTAGAAGTAAGTGTTTGTCTTTTTACATTTTCTGTAAAATATTAAACTGTTAGGGTAATATATATAATTTGAATAGATGTAAATATTATTTCTGAAGGGCAACTACTTAAATATATTTAAGTTAATTACTGTAATCTTGAAATGTTAGGGTTAGGCTTGTGTTCAAGTGTTGGCCTGACAACTCTATCCTGAGGAAGATCTGGTATATGACTCTTAAAATTCTTTAAATTTTATTTCACCGCTGGAGATTTCTTGCATTTATCTAGCTGAAGACTGTTTTTTAACAGGTTTGTGCAGCAGAGCCGTGCAATAGTCTCAGTACAGGCCTGCAGTGCGAGATGGATCCAGTATCTCAGACGCAGGCCTCGGAAACGCTGGCCGCCAGAGGATACAGTGTTATTGGGTGGTACCATTCCCACCCGGCCTTTGACCCCAACCCCTCAATACGAGATATTGACACGCAGGCTAAATACCAGGTACTTGCTGGTCTGTACATTAAAAACAAATAAGTAGCAAAAAAACCCAACAACCCTGAAGCCTCCCTAGTATTTACAGTGTTAATACACGTTATTGCTCTAATGCATCTGAAAATCAGTTTATTCATAAATTGACGTAAATTTTACTTTTTTTAATTTCAGAATGCTGTTTTGAAAAAGGTTGTATTTCTTGGATGTGAATTCTTTTTGTGTGTTTGTGGTTTTTTTGTTTTTTTAGAGTTATTTCTCCAGGGGTGGTGCCATGTTCATTGGAATGATTATAAGTCCTTACAACCGAAATAATCCTCTTCCATATTCTCAGATTACTTGTCTAGTAATTAGCGATGAGATCAGTTCTGATGGTTCCTACCGTAAGTACCGATACTTTATCCATTGTCTTAATTTTTCTTTTCCTTTTGGATACTAGGGGGCAAAATGTTGTCTATTCTTGAACTTGAGAAATAGGTATTAAGTTAGTAACTTGTGCTGTAGAAAACCAGGAATTGCACTTAAAGAGTAATCCTGCAAGTAGTCCATGCTGTTGTGACAAGAACGTACAGGTATAAATAGATAGAAGGTTGTTTTTCTGTATTAGTATTTCCCACAATCTGTGAAAGAAATTAAAGGGTTGGGGCAAGGGTCACTGTTAGTTACATACAGTATCCATACAAACAGCTGAGAAAATGCTTCACCTGTATTACTTAGACTTTGCTGCATTACAAAATTCTGAACAGATCCTCTGATCGAGGAGACAGAAATGTAATAGCAAAGAATCGGCTGCTATAGCGGCCAAAAATCCTTATTTGAGTAACTTAGCGTTCAGAAGGTCAAAGGATCAAACTTGCCAGCTGTCCAGGAAAACACAAGATAGGAAAGATGAAATGCTGTGCTGGCATGAATCCCAACCTAAGGCAACAAGTTCTTGATCAAAAATGTCATCGGCATTTCATGAAAACGGGATGTTTTCCTTTCTTGAATAGTTAAGAACCTCTTGTATAAAACCTGTGGTATTTCAAGTGATGATCAGATCTTCTGCTCCTTCCCTGACACTAATTTGAGGAAAATTCCCATGATAACAGTCTGTGGTTATGGTAGCTGCCTCATCTCTCCCCCCCCCCGCCCCCATTTAAGTCCTGATTTCTGCATCCAAACTCCAAGGTTTCCCGTTTTCTTGGCAATGCGGCAGCAGAGGCTGTGTGAGCCGACAGTTCCCCCTCTGTTTTTTCCTGTGGAAGTAAGCAAGGGAGACCATCTGTCTGGAAACTTGCTCCATGCTCCTGGGGGAAGTGAAGTGGTGGCCACATCTGTGCAGTAATTCCTGTTTACCATACTGATAGTACCGTAATTTTATCCTCATTTCCCATGCATCCCACCCTTGTGGTGTGGAGTTAAAATACTTAGAAACTTTACCTGCCCTTAGAAGTAGATGTTTTCTTGGTCACATAGGTTTTCTGTCTGAGAGAACTTCGTATTTATGTTTAACTCCTGAAATCAGCTTTTTAAAAAATGGTATCTCCTCTAGCTCTTTGGAAAAGTTATACCATAGCAGTAGTGCTACAGTACTGTGCAAATGAATGAAAATTAGTATTTCATGAGAGCCACAAATATTTCTATAGATTAATTCTTACTCTTGGAAATGCATTCTGCACTGAACAACTTCTCACGTTCAAGATGTACTCAAATAGCAAATTGTATTTATTGCTTTCTTTTCACTTACTCTGAGGTCTAGTTGGAAAGTATGCGTTTCATCTCGTTAAATTCTTATGAAAGGCCTGGAAAGGCGCTTTTTTTTTTTTTTAAATGACTTACTGAAATTTACAGGCTCTTTCTTTCTCCCTGATGTTTGGTAACTGAATTGTGTTCTGCAAGTAATTTTCTGGTGTTCCTCTAGAATACTTTATAAATTCCTCTTCCCCCAGCTGCAATAAACTGGAATAATTTCTTCCTTTTAAGAGCAAAATTCCTCTGAAATCTAGAACAATAGTCAGCCACTTCATCAGCCAGTTCATACACAAAAACCAAAATCTTTTTTTATTCACGTAATAAGCACATAGATCTTAGAGAGACTACAGAAGTGATAATAAGTTATAAAAACTCAATTCATTTTGCTGTTTTCCTGTTACGTTGTAGATTTCTGTGTGCTTCCTTATGGCATGAGGAATTGGCGAGGGCAGGGAGGAGAACAGGTTTGTTCCCTACTCCCACCAAAACTAAATTTGGAATCCAAAATATGTCATACTTTTACTTTAGCCTCCTTAACATTGGCAAGTAACAGGACTGCAGACTTCTGCAGTCAGTAGTAAATTATGAACAGTTACGGGGAAGGAAGGGATTGCACCTAAAACTAAAAAAGAAAGGAAAAAAAAGTTGAGTGTCTTAGAAACACTGAATAATCATGTTCAATTGATTACAGGCCTGCCCTACAAATTTGAAGTACAGCAGATGTTGGAGGAACCTCAGTGGGAATTAATATTTGAAAAAACACGATGGATAATTGAAAAATACAGATTCTGCCATAGGTACATGTCTATTTGTATTATAAAGAATAGCCGGTTTAGAATTTTTGCATGCTTATTATTGATGTCTCAACACAGATGTGTGTCTGCTTTCTACAGCACTACTACTTGTTTTTCTTTCAACAGCAGTGTCCCCATGGATAAAATTTTTCATAGAGATTCTGACCTGACTTGTTTGCAGAAAGTAAGTTTTCTTTTAGCTTTTTTAATTTTAAATGTTTTTTTAAATACAATTCTGTTTCATACCATGAGAAGTCACCTGAAGTCACGTTTTTACAAATCAGAGATGTAAGCTAATTGCAATAAATGACTTCTGTGGTGCAGCTTATTTATTTACAAACACAACGAACATAAGGATGCTCGTTTGAGAGAGCTGGGGCTGATACCGGGTTTTAACCTCAATCTGGAGAAGAGTGAATGGCAAATTAATCATGTCTCTTCTCAGCATGTTGTATGCTTCAGGTGTCGAGAGCTGCATGCATTTCAAGAGCAGATCTGAACTTCCTAGTCCTTTGTTCGATAAGTAAAGTAGTGCTGTGCTATGATTGTCATGCACAAGTGAGAACTTCAATTTTCCAGTCAGTGTCGTCATTGCTATGAAGTTCTAAATAACTACAGCTGTAACATTAATTGCACAAACAAGACAGAAAATCTGCCCAAAGCAAAAGACATAAACAGAAAACACATACACAGTGATTACCCACATCTTAATTTTTTTTCCCTCTCAACATGACTTTGCTTATAAACAGCTTAAATCTAAAATTGAGTTGGTAGAATACTCTTGAATTTAGCTGTTGTGTAATTGGTTTTAAAGAATTGGTTTTAAATCACCCATGTGTTCCTGTGTGACTGTTCCTTTCTAAAATTTATATTGTACAGTTGAACACTTTCTGTAGTGTTAATCCTAAATAAATAAAAATCCCTTTGGAATACTTACCAGCTAGAATAAATAAACTCAGGAAATATGACAATTTTTAAAAAATCTCCTTTTCTTTTGACTAGCTTTTGGAGTGCATGAGGAAGACCTTGGTCAAGGTAGCAAACTGCTTCATTGCTGAAGAGTTCTTAACTCAGATTGAAAACTTATTCCTTTCCACATACAAGAGTGAGAAAAAGAGTAGTGCTGGAGAAACTGAGAATGAATGTTCAAATGAATTGCCAGTGTGATGCCTTTAACAAGACAAAATTATGGAATTTTGACTTTATTTTTTTCATTTTCTTCTCTTCTTCCCCATTATGTCAACTCTTTCAGAATTATTATCCATTTTAATGGTAACTGTTACAGAATCTACGGTCATCTTATTGTTACGGTTTAAACACACTTTGAAAAACTCCTAATGTGTGTGACCTGACTACACGAGGAATGCTTACTACTAACATTTTGTAAAAAAATGAGTGCCACAGAATTAATTGATTGACCAACAGCCTGCCATTTGGGAAGAAGGACCACCTGGCAAGAATACTGTGCTTCAGTCTTCGAGGAGAGTTTGTCCTCTCTCAAGTCTTTCACTTTGGGAATTTTCTCTGTTTTTTTTTAACCAGTACACATCTAACTTGGAATGAATTTGTTCCTTGACGCTTTAGAGATTGTAAGTTTGAATGAATTCACAAAAGAGAAACTTAACTGAAATGAAAATTTTGTAGCTCATTGACTTCAAACTTTCCTGATATCCAGTCTAAAGTTTTATTCAGTTGTAGTTTAATATGTCATTTGATTTTTATTCCCTGCCCATTGATCCCCGTGGTCAAGTAGCTTTTTGGCATGTTCTTTGCCATCTTGCTTCTATATTGGGGAGAAAAAGCTGGCAAGTTTTCATGACTTCTCAGCAGTGGTTGTGCTTGTTTCCAGTGGAAATGGTAACTCCTGTCTTATTACAGGTTGCGGTCTTTCTGATCTTCCGTTCTATGGGGAGATGTTATGTTGTTCCGCCAGATCATTGTGATTTGTCCACTTCTAATTGCCACTGTTTCCTGTGGAAACAAGAGCTCTTGATTGATGGCAAACTGAGTGCAACAAGCAGAAAAGTATTTGTCTTTAATTTAAAGAAAAAAACCAAACCCACCAACTTTTATATCCAGAGTCTTCTCTGTAATGTGCAGCTCAATAAGAAAACACATTGGTTTCTATCAGTTCTTCAGTTATAATTTCATGCAAGTCTATATTCAGATAACTTAGTCATAAACAGATTGATCTTGATTGAGAAGTTTCTTGATTGCAACTTGGAAATGTTTCATGAGCTATATCACTGTGAATCTTTATAGAAATAATGTGCTTAAAATTTTGCTTTCTGATTCATGAGGAAACTTGACTCGTATACAGTTATTACTATTTACACAGATTTATCTTGGGCAAAGTTTCTCAGAGAGGTCTAAAATGTATTTGAGAACATGAAGCAAGCAAGACCTTGAGTTTACATCTAGAGGGGTGACAATGGACTCGATTCTTATTTAAAAAAAAACCAACTGTATATATCTAGTTCTACATAACACAAATGGAATTTTAAGATTTTATATGTTTACATTTTTAACTTCAGCTTTTCATTTGTATAAGGAGTTTGAAAAGCTTTAAAAGAGTAGAGTTGCATCCCACGGAGGGAACCCCTTTGCAGGAGGTTAACATTACTTTTTTGTAACACCTTGTAAAATGTTAGTCTCTTTCTGTTACTAAGTGGAAGGTGCAGAACCTGATTGTATGAAAACGTGAGCCCTTGATACTCAGTGATTCTCCCAATGCAGATGCAAGAGCTGTGGACTTAAAAATATCGGTGAATGTTCTATGCTCTCTTCTATGTTCAGATCTGCTGGTGCGCAGCTTTAGATCCCACTACTATGTATAATTTACATACTTGGTGTATCCATCTCTATAAGGCATGCTGACTCAGACTGCATATATTCTAAAATGTCATCTTTGGGACTTCCTAATTAAAAATATTGCATGGTTTTCTGTATTTCTAGTTTGAGCTACACTCTCGGTGAGAAAGCATTCCTTCCCTACTTAGTTGTGGTCTGCGGTGTAAGGTATTCTTTTGGAGTTTTGCATAGGTTACTTTCTAGAAAAATCACACAGTGTAAATGTATGTACTAAAAGCTGTAATTAGTTCTGATTTGTAGGAAGAGAATTTTGAACCTCTTGTGTAACAGCAATAGGAAGTAGATAATGTTCTTTGTCCACATACAGTCTATTTCCAGGCATTTAAGGATGGATGTCAGTATTAACCCAGTAGTGGTAACAATGTGCTGGCTGCTTCTCTATTTAATGATTAAAATGAGTTAAAGTACTACAGTTGTATTCATTGGATTTAACAGTGATGTTACGTAAGAAAAGTTTTGAGTAAAACATACTTGAAGCAGTTTGTCTCTTGAGAAGAGGATGTGGTGCAGTATTGAGCCTTTGACATGCACACAAAGACTCCAGATTCTGTAAGAGTTCATTAGCAGGGTGGTGTGGGAGGAAATAAAACTGCTAGACCATCCTAATCCAGTATTATCACCCAATACTGTATGTGAATTGGAAAGACCACACTTGTGATGCTAAGTAATAATTTTGTTGGCAGGAAAGAACTAACCTACTCTTCGTAATTTATTTTGACTGTGCAGTTAACAATACGAGTTTGGAAGTTGCATGCTTCTAAGAAGATAAAAATCCATTTTACTAATACTACCAGTTTTGCTACCAAACGCATATAAGGCATTAAATATTTTGGGGGAAGCTCTCTTTTTTTCTTTTTTTTTTTTTTTTTTTTTTTTCCCCCATCCAGCAATTCTTTTTATGCTAGCTTTGTTTCCATGTACCTGTGTGGACTCATACGCTATTCCTTTATGTAAGACCAGCTGTTACACCTTGCCAAGTTGTTGTTCAGGAGGTGGGAAATGGTTGAGTAGCAAGTAGAATGATACAATTTAAACTGGAAGAGTCAACAGTTTAAAAAAACAAAACAAAAAACCCAAACAAAAAAGCCCCCAAACCCCCAAGATGTAACTTTTGGCAAATACCCTTTATGGGCATTTGTTGGCTAAGTCAAGTTTTGCTGTCCCAGTTATCAGCAGTGCTTCTTCACAGGGATATAAGCCTCGTGTTCCAGGGGAGGGGTAATGCCCATATTTTTTTAAATAAGTAACTTCCCAAGAACAATTCAGTTGAGGAAAACAAACAAACTAAACCAAACCCAGCCAAACAAAAAGTTAACACTGTTGCCATTGATGTTTGTTTTCTTTTTTCCTTTTGCTTGCTGCTTTGATATTCCTGACTGATTGTGTACAGGAGACTGCTAATAAAGACTGTGTATGCAGTGTCTTGAAAGGTGTGTTCCGTATTTGTAATAGCTTCTTGTCTCGAGCATCAGATCTGGTTATTTACTCCAAGTCAGTGTCAATAACCCGGTGATTCAACGCAGTTCCACAGCCACTAGAGGGAGCGTTGTCACAGCTGATACAAAACGGGGTTTGGACTAAGAGCAAAACTGTTCTTGGTAGTAGTATTGCATGGGAACTTCTGGTCAGTGATTAAATTTTATGGGCAGTAGCTGTGTACCTTGGTATAGATTTGTTTCTCTCATTTGTGCTTACAAACCCTCTGCTTTAGTCTCCTTCCAAAAGTTATCCAGTGGTGCTTCGTGGCAGGGGCGCCAGGATGGTAGATGGGTATTCTCCACGCTGTTTTCACAGAGAGAATCCTGGCTGTAGGATCACTAAAGTAAGTAATGTAACGGGTTTGTTTTCTTGGGCAACTCCAGTGAATTCTGAAGGCGATCATCAGACTACCTTTCAACCAACCGTATTCATTACCCAAATTTGATTTGAGGGTGTTGGTTCTAGCTGTATTTCTGCCTTCAGCAGAAGCCAGACAAACTCCTTCCTGCTGTGCTAGCAGAGGATTTGGTCTGCTGGGCATTACTGAGCTATGAGGACACGGTGGTGTGCGGGGGAAGGAGATGCTGCGGCGGTGGGAAGCAAGCAGCACGGAGGTGGACAGCACACCTTGAAAGGCACGGTGTGGCAGAGCGGTGCGCCCCGGCATCTGCAAGGGGCCGGGAACGTGCTGTGCTGTCGCCGCGAACCCCGCTGCAGAGGCAAGGGACGTCAGGATGCGTGCGGGGTGACTTCATCCGGACCCGCAGAGCTGGCGCATGGGAAGTAGCTGGTTGTTAACATCCCAGTGAACACTGTAATCATATTTGATACGGGACAAAGTATTTAATGGCCCAGATAAAAGCATTCTGGTTGTTTAATTGGAAATGTCTTGCTGTTTTACATAGACCTCGTGCCCTATTTTTATGAGATTTAGAATTGTGCCGAGAAATTGTTTCCATGGAAGCAGAGATCACTAAAGAAATAATGCACTCCGCATTTCCTACAGGATTATTCCTTTTACAGCCTGCTGTTCTAAAGAATTAACTCTTGTAGTGCCATTACAGCTTAGCACAGATAAAGGAAATAATACTTTTTATTTTTTTAGCATCATAGAGGCATTACATATCTATATTTTTATACATATAAATATCTATGTATATAGATATTTGGAAAGACTTTTGTCTTTAAAATAAGTCTGTCCTCTCCTTATTTACAGAGGGCAAAATCCACCAGCACAAAAAAAGTCAACAGAAACAGTGCACTTTCATTTTGGCAATTTATGCAATTTTGTCAGGGAAACTTAAAATTATTCCTTCTTTGCCCTTCTCTTGCCACTGTTCTACACTTTTTGCTTGGTGATGGGTATATTGTAAAACTGTCATTGTGCTTCTGGCTACCTTTGAGGGAAGAGACAATGCAGTTTTTAATTAAGGTAACAGCAATGAGAATCTTTCACTGGTAGGGAAAACAGACCATCTCATTTAGTTACCTACGGTTTTTCTTCCATATATTACTTCTGACAAACCTCTTTTTCCTCTAAAGTGTCCGTAAGAAGGGGAAACTATCGAATGATAACGTGAGGCTGAGACAAAGCATGAACATCTGTCAACAGCATACAAGCACAGTGCTATTTACTAAAAAGTCCTGTTACTGCCCGTCCACATGGTGCTTTCTAAGCACGAGGGCAGCGCAGCTCTCAGCCATATAGAAACGGCCCTCACTTCACTGAAGCTGGTTTGCAAGCTGTAACTTTAGAGCAGTTGAGGCTCTCTCCTCCAGAGAGAAGAAAAAGAAAACTTACGTCTTGCTAGAGTTCATAATGTGAAATAAAAGACAAGATATGAGTATGTAGGTGACAGTTAAATGGATTTTGACTTTGAAGGAGGGATGTGGAATTTCAAAAAAACCCAGTTATTATAGGTAAATGAATGACTTAGAAATTAAAAATGAGAAAAGAGTTACTAAACTCTTATCAAAGAATCATTAATATGACAACTTGAAATACCTAGCAATTTTAATAATTATTTTAGCTGTAGATCTCAATTACAGGCAACTACTGTTATTTTTATCTAAAGAAAGGGGAAATGGAGAGGTGTGATAATGTGCTATAAAGGAGCCAGGAATAATTTGAAGAACTTGTCTCATCTTTGCTCCCTCAAGTAGCATGTGTTTCTGTAGCTTATTTAGAAAGAGGTTTAGCTGCAAAGTTCAACTCCAGATTGTGCCCTTCTCTAGTGGTAGAGGGTATTTACATCTGGACCTCTAATATTAAACCTATACTGTGTTATAAATACTCACTGGCAGCCAGGGTAACTTCCCACTGTTCACACGGACACATGCCATTGCTGCAAGTAGCCCAGTTTGCATTGATTTGAAGCAGGGCAGGCCCTCAGGAAAACAGCAGCACAGATAAAAAGAGCCGACGGCAAGGCAGTGTGCAAGTTGCGTGGATGGGAGAATGGCGTATACGCTGTTCTGTGGTCGTTACTTGTTGCAAAATAATGATTTATAAAGTGTCTGACAGTGTTTGACAAATCGGATGAATGGGACTTGCTTAATGCAAACTGGAAAATATCTTTCAGCTGCTGCCGAAACACGTGGAAATGGTTAACTCGTGCTTTGTAGATCATTAGGACACTTGGGAGCTACTGGAGTGTACTGCAAAAGGCATTACTCAAAGTTCAGATTGAAAAATTTCTTCAGAAACGGCTAACAACTTTGTAAGGGTAATGCAAGCATGAAAATCATCATTCTTAGTACTGCCTTGGGATGACAGTGTGCCAAAGGAGAGCAGGGAGAGAAGCTTTCCGTGCTGGAAGATGGGGCTGCGCTCCTGTGCTTTGTAAGTAGGAGAGCAGCCATCAAACTGCTGAACAGCCGTTCCTCCTGAATTGGCAGCTACTCCAGGCAGCAAACATGAAACTCAAAAAGGCTTTATTTTATAAATATAGGAAAGTAGAATGGAGGAAGTCCATAACTGATAAGACTCTAGAGAGCGGAATGATACAGAAGCTGTGTGATGGAAGACACAGGAAAAACCATGATGAAGTGGAGGAGTAGGATTTCTTCCAACAGAAATGGGAGAAATTCCTTAAACGTGCATTTGCACAGTCCATATAAAGTGTGAAGAAGAAAAAGGGCAAGCTGCTTGTGCTTTAATCCATAAGGGAAGCCCAAGGTAGGAGCTGTGGTTCAGTTTGGCTTTTGTCTCTTCCCTGTTGCTTCCTCATCAAGAGGGAAGGCAGGCATCGGCACCACTCTGTGAGAAGTAACAGATGAATGTGCAGCTTGTTGACTTCTCTAGGATTTGGGTATGAGATGCCAGTTGTTTTGGAAGGAGAACCTGTTTGGTGGGTCTGATTTGAATCTTGATAAAGGGAGCAGCACACCAGCGTATAGAAACGAGCAGGCTCCATGAATGGATTAAAGCTTCAGATACTGTCTGCTATCACTCGGGACTTTATCAACACTTTTCACCTGCAATATGGAGCCTCTGTTTGGGGTTTTGCTGGGTTTGATTCTGGCGGTAGCTTCATCAGCAGAGAACAACTGTACCTGTGCGACCAACAAGTGGACAGTATGTGCCCAGGACGCATCTGGGAACTGCACCTGCATGCTGGTAGGTTCAAATCACAAGGTAGACTGTTCAACACTGACTTCAAAATGCTTGCTGATGAAGGCAGAAATGACCCCCCTGAAGGAGAAGCGCTTCCGGGGCCATCCCCGTGGGCTGTTAGACAATGATGGCATTTACAATCCAGACTGCAAGGACAGTGGTATCTTCAAAGCCAGGCAGTGCAATCAAACTGATACTTGCTGGTGTGTGAACACTGCCGGAGTAAGAAGAACTGAAAAGGGTGGCAAAAGCCTGAGTTGTAGTGAACTGGTTAGAACAAGCTGGATCTACATTGAACTGAAGCACAAAAAAAGGTCCAATGCCTTCAATGTTCCCGAGGTAACAAACGCCCTGAAACATCTGTTTGAGAGCCGATACAAACTGCACCCCAAGTACATCGCAGCCATTAAGTATGATTCCCCACTTATCCAAATTGGCCTGAACCAGAATGACTCTGAGAAATCTAGGTGTGATGTAGATATAGCTGATGTAGCCTATTACCTTGAAAAAGATATAAAAAATGACTCCATATTTCATTCCAACAGTACATTAACTGTCTCTGTCAATGGAGATGCTCTGGATATTGAAAAACTATGGATTTACTATGTTGATGAAAAGCCACCAGAGTTTTGCATGAGACAACTGGTTTCTGGCATTAGTGCTGTAGTGACAGTGGTGATACTGACCACTGGATTTGGCATCACTGTGCTGGTTGTTCTGAAGTGGCTGCAGACAAGAAAATATGAGAAAGTTGAGATTAAAGAAATGGGTGAAATAAGAGCACCAAGCTTACAGCTGCCCTGATCTGAAAAAAGAAAGGCAACAACAGGAAGAAAAGAAGAAGAAAAAAAAAAGCACAAAATACAAATAGGAAACAGACTCACTGTATGTGGATGGATCTGGAGTGTTGTTTTCCTTTTTACAGGAATTTGTACAGTGATAATTCTAAATTATTCTAGTTTAGTAAGAATGATTTTTTTTGGTTTTGGGTATAAACTAATTTGGGAATCAAGTTACCTAAATATTTTAAATGTGTCCCAATTTAGAGGCTAAGAAAATTGTTACAGTTTTCTATTTAGCATAATGTAGAATGCTTTCACTAGTACTGCAGGCCTGGTTCAGCTTGCTTAAATACTCTTTGAGTGGTTCTTGGTATATCTACTTATCAAAATTCAAATACTTGCCTTGGCATGATTGGGTTATATAGCTGCTTTTCTGTTGGTAAAGACTTTTTTAAAATGTGCGTTGTTTTTAAAGTTGCTAGAACTTTTTTTTAATCAACAAATAATTTCATAAATTCTACTAAATAACCAAATAAGGTTTTGATAAGATATTCTACAGCTCCAGAGGCTTTTATACGGAGTCATTTGTTAGGAAACATTCCTGCGGTCACTTCCAGGTGCGGAGTTTCCGAGTTTGTATTCAGGCAGCACAGTGAGCTGTTCCCATGTGTGCTCTTTAACAAGGGTCTGACACTCCTAGTCAGCAAAGATCCCTTGATCCCAATGCAAGTGTAAGTTAACCTTGGTGTTCCACCCAAATTCAAACTCTGGTAATAGCTTTCTGTCTACCTAAATTCCCCTTGCAATTTTAATGGGAGGAGATATTTTTCAGTGTTGTACACCTTCACAGGAATACTACACAATGCTTAAGGACAAGCTGAAAAAGAGCTTTATTCTAGCAGAGCTGCAGGGGGAATTTAAGAGCAGAGTGTAATTACTGAAGTTGGAATTTGGCCAAGACACTAGAACTGGACTTCTTTGCTACCTACTCATCTGCTGTGTTCCTTGTCTGAGAGGTCATATCCACCATGAAGGACATTTTAAAGAAAATAATGCTAGTTGTTAAATGTTGAAATATTGGCAGTTATATTCTCTGTACTGCATATGGATGTCTGAAGCCCCATCAGTCTAATCTGCTTTGTTCACAATGAGACTGCTACACCTAGGCACTGCAGCAGGGTCAGCTCTTTTATTCTGTTAATTAGTTTCAACATTACTAGTTTGTAATTGTAATAACAGTAATGCACTGCTTCTAGGGCAAACTATTAAATATGCATCTCTGATGAGTATTTCACTCTGAAAAAAGTGAAGATGCTTTGATTCTGTTTCTGCCTTTGTTTATATAGAAGAGACTTGCTGTTTGGGGGGTGGAGGTGTTTGTTTGTTTAGTAATTTTTGGCTCAACATACACCATTTCCATTTAACCTCATTCTTGTTCACTTACATGCTGGAAGTATTTTGACTTTGGATACATAGAATGGGCAGATGCATCATGTTTCCCCAAAATAAGATTTTTATGCAATTGCATCAGTGGTATTAATACATTCAAAAAATTTTGGAGCAGGGTCTATAATTTAATTGTGTGCCTTACAGCAACAGGTCCAAACTGGTTGTTTTTCAGTCAAGTATGTACATTAGTACTGATAGAAGATGAAGTGAGAATTTAATATCTAGGCTGAATTTTCCCAAGTCATAGGAAAATTCAGAACTTAGCCTAACTCCACACAATTTTGCAACTAGGTTTCTATAAAATGGATTAAATTAAAAATCTGGAGCTGAGTAGCCCTCAGTGCTGAGGAAATGTAGGATGACAATAAAAATTTTCCAAGTACATTGCTTAACCACTTTCTTAACTTACGCAGAGCTGATAAAAGATATGTGTTTGAGAGGTTGGTGCTGTCCTTCCATCAGAGAAGATCCTGAGATGTGCAGTCTTTTCTGGGGATCTACTGTGGCTTTCAACATTCTTTTAAAATCACTGCATTTTTCTCATTTCTGTCATAAGAAAAAAAATATTTTCAAGGTAAATGATGAGCTTTTATATTAAAATAGAATATTAACATGTAGCCATAATTTTGATTAGGAGGGGCAAAAATGACTAATTGTTGAAAAAATCTTAACAGGTAACAGTTTCAGCATCTTTCTTTGGCTCCTGCTTTTCTTTTTAGAAGCTGAGATTGACAAGAGAGGCTGTTGTGATGCCTTTCATATTTTTATTAATCATTAAAGGACTGCTGCATGAAAATCATGTGTTGTGGTCAGTTATTTTCTTGCTAGTCATCACCACCAGCAGACTGCATGCTGCTAGGGGACTGGAAATGCACTAGGGTCATTTAATAGGAGTGGTAAGGTATGTGTCTGCAATTAATCAAAAGAATGGGAAGATTAATTGCAGTGCAGAGCTCAGAGAACCTCTCTTTGGACTAGATCATTCTACTTGAATAAAGCTATGTAAAGCTACTGTAGGATCTGGACTAATAAACCAAATATACCCATGGGTTCTGCTAAGTACTCCTTTCTTTCCTGCTGCTCCAGTCATACCACCTCTCGGGCTATATATTAGTATCTTTTTTGCAGATGGTAGATCAAGTATTTTACTGTAACACTCCATGATGTTCAGCTTGTTTGACTTTCTGTCCACTGCCGATGTTCTCACTGAAAAGGAGAAAATTAACTTGTCAGCTTTTACAAAATTAAAATGCTTTTTATTATTCACTCTAATTTAGAAATTTCTAACTCTGAAATTTCTTGTTACCCTCTTCCTGATTACATCATCCTGTTTTAATGGCGTGTTTGTTCGTTGCATTTAAGTAATTTGGCTTTATCCACTTTGCAGTGGGTTCCGTGGGTACAGCCAGCCTGGTGATAGTGATGGTGGTTTTATGTTCTAGGCGGCACTGGCTGACAGCTTTCAAGCAGCGCCCTGAACAATGCGATTAACATCAATCTTGTATCAGTTTCTGTGGGGTCTGCTCAGCCATAAATGTATTCAGGGGACTGTTTTGTTTTAGAATGCTGTTTTAATACTCTGTAGGTAGAAATACATACATATTTATGAATCTATCTGTAAGTAGATACAGAACTAAACCCATAGCTGATACAAGAATGCCTTTGTGCTAGTACCTACCTGGATTACATAACAGATGGTATGCATGCTTTAACGAAGGTAGAGCTGCCCATTGCTGAAATTACATTCTGCAATTCCAACTGGTGAAGGGCTGCCTTAGAAAGCTCAAAGTAACCACTGGCAGAGAAAAAAATCCTGTCTCTGTGCTATGACTCTGAAGAGGATAGCGCTGCCCTTTCCATACAGCGCTACTACCTTTGTGCAACTGCACAAAGCCAGTTCTGGCCTTTGCTTTTAACTTTTAGTTAAAACTTTTTTAACCACTCAAGATCTGAGGACAGTGCCAGAAGCAATGCCAGCATTACAGCAAGGAAATGAAAGATAAGGATTCATGGAAGGATTAAAACCCTCTTAAACTCTGTTCCCTCTATTCCCCCTGGTAAAATCCATGCCTGCTTATATATGCAAGTATGTATTCTCCCAACGCACTGACACAAAATCCCTGCATTAGTTTGCAAATGACTGGCGTGTGTACACACACGTCCATTCCCACACCTATACTTAAAGGCACGCACATCACTATTTATGTTGGAGCAGGCAGGCCCTGGGGAAAGCTTTGTGGCAGCAGATCCTGCATTGCATTCAGCCAGCCTGCAGCCTGCTCTTGCTCTTATCAGTGGTAAAATAGCCCAAACCTGCTGCTGTTTTGGAACAACAAAGAATCCTCTTCTTGTCCCATCTTCCCCTGATTAAGAATAATCTCTTTATGGATGTTTAGACCGGGACTATGGCCAGATTAGGTTAACAATGTGAAACAAAATGCTTGCTGCATAAACACGCCCAACCCCTCTCTTCTTGTTTAGATGGTAAAACACCAGCATGTCTGTGATGTTAAGCACTTAATGACAACTAGAGACGAGATCCCCCCAAGTAGTCCTTAAAATGTTTAAACCTCGGAGAATCACCTTAGAAAAAACAAACCAATTTCTATTGCTTGCATATCAAAACCACTTTTTCAGAGAATAGTTAAAGAAGTAACAAATTGGCCCTTCTTCTACTTCTCCTTAATTGGACCAGTTAATGCCATTAAACAGATAGTCTTCCTCGTGCAGGTATAATTATCCTTCCAAAGCATTACCCTGATTTGCCTCAGGGTCTCAAGTACTGCAATTACCTATTTTTAATGCTAAAATTAATCTTGAGTCATTACAATTGCTACCAGAGCAGGAAAAAATCAACTTCCAGAACTTTTACAATTATTATTCCGCAGTTCTAACAAAATTCCTTGTACCAGGATTCATCTAGTTAAAATTTCATACCCGCCAGGCAGTCTGACAAGATTCACATCTCATTTTCATGACGATCCCTATTCCCCAAGGAATAACACTTACAGTCCTACTCCAGCACAAATCAAGTGCCACAGAAACAATTAGGGAGACTTTGTATTATCTAAATGGAAGACTGAATGAGAATGCATTTCTAATTTGCCACTGGGATTTTTACATGTGGGTCCAACAGTACTGGTGGCATATGCACGCAACCTTTTTCAGCTGAAAAAGTTTTGTTTGAAATAAATGTCTGCCCTTGTAAGGTTTGAAATGAGAAATCTCAGCGGTTTTTCTAGTCTAGTTGCACCCAGAAAAGCTAAGTGGAACAACTAGAAAGTAACTGGATGTGGCTATGCTGTAACCACTGCACTGTGCAGTACAGACACACTCATTTTTAGCACTGGTCTGTTGAGTTCTCCTTTTTTCTTCCTATCTTCATGTGCTCTTTTCTGTTGTTGGAAAAAAGATAGCTTTGTAATTGTCTCAGTTCTGCTGAAGGACTTAAGCAAAATCTCTTGAGTATAGAAAGTTAATTAATGCTCCCTTTTTTCAGTCTCTCCAAACAAATTTTGCATTTTAGAGATCTAGTAGAAGAATTCTGTCATATTTACCATTTTCACTTACGTTTTTATGCAGTTCAAAAGCAGTTTAAAAATTATGTGCAAGAATTAGAAGCTAGGAGAATAAAAATTATTAAGTGATAGATTCTCAGAATTTCTGCCAGTTTTGCAACTACTAAGCATCCAAGTTGCCCTCTAAAGTGCAACGGTTGTCAGATCTGGCAAGCTGAAAGCAATGCTGGAGTTCATGTTCATTACTTCATCTTAAGGCCCTCAAAATCACAAGTTCCTAAAATGTATTTAATCTGAATGTTTGTACATCTAGTTCCTTAACTCGCAGTATCTTGTCTATATTAATCTTACCCCAGAGAAGAAGAAAAATAGCTCACACACTTAACTCTGGGTTGACTAACATCCTGGGCCAGCAAAGTACTCAACGTTAGTGCAACTCAACATAAGACTGGCGGCACTAAGTGATTCCCAGGAATGCCACTACTGAATAAATGGCACTAACAAACTGCATGTCTGGGATATCAAAATCAATTCCTTAGTAGGAAAGGATCCAATAGTCTTTTGTGGCTTTTACTGAGAGTCTTTAATTAAAATACTGTAAAATAGCAAGCAAAGAAAAGACCACTCCTTCCTTACAACCTCTTCACGCATGCTTTGGAAAGAAAGGACTGTACTGAATTTTATAACAACTTTTAGAGGAAGTTTTGCAGTGAACTTCTGTTTGGTTGAGTAACTTCATCTTCTGGATTTTGAATGTACTTTTTTTTTTACATCAACAACATAGATAATAAGCAGAAATAGTTACTACCTATTGCATTCTTAAGTAGCATCTACTAGCTGGTATGTCAGTGGGGCAAGGGCAGTTAGTACACAATACAATACACTCAGTAGATCAAGACAAGATATTCTAGTGAACAAGATTTGGAAAATCTTGATCTTTATGAAAAGGGTTGCCTAGTCTTTTAAGTGAATGTGAACTCCTGAGATTTCAACTAGCCAAACAGGTTAAATGGCATTAAATCCAATTTCTGAAGGCTTGCAGAAGGCTGATGGAGTGCATTGTTTCTGCCAAGATTTTAGCCCAGCACTAATGAGCAAAAGTGACTTACACTGAAACTTGAATGACAAAACCATCAATTAGTTTTTACTTGAATTTATATAAAAGCCAAGTATTTTATTATTTTATAGTAAGTTTTTTCATTTGAAGCAGAAGACTCTTAGATTTTAACTGACAACTTTTTAATTGTGATGAGCAAACTTGGTAGCAGGGAGACTTCAGTACCAAATTGTTTCTACCTGAATATACAGAAAAAATATTTTTTGTATTTAAACTCTTTTTCATTACCTTTATTGCGTTTGACATTTGTGTGAATAATTTCATACACATAAAAAACCTCATTCAGCTCAGTACAACTACTTTTACAGAGAGATACACAAATACTAATAGAGACATCTACACAGGAAAATTGTACCTGTTAAAGTATTAATTGTACCAAGGACTACTGCATAGCATATTTGTACAGTGTATGCAGTGAGCAAAAGCTTTGATAAGCTCATATCTAGTCAGTCAAGGGGGTTTGATATTAAACGGCTTCCTCCACAGCAACTTGAAGAAAAGATTTGGGGATAGGTAATGATAAATAACTCTGTGAGCTCCATCCTACCATGTACAGAGTTCACAGGTGTTTCATACGCATTTCATCTTTGGGAAAAAAAAAAGACAGCTGTGAAAATGCCTCACGATCTGAACTCACTCTACAGATCAGTTTTTCAGCAATGAAATCCAGTGCCATGCTGAGGTTCATCAGAAAACCCATACATCACTCATGACCTCTAAGTAGGTCTTATGCAGTCTTAAGGCATGAAAGCTTGCCTTCTGGTCTTCTTCAGAAATGTGAATTACAGTCTTTTTTTGAAGAAGAGATGAGGCTAGTAAGCAAAATCTCAGCTACAAAACAAGTCTTAACCTATCTCTCCAAAGCATAGAACACCACTTTATAACTATTCAATTGCCCAACTGTTTACCAGATTTTCACAGAGAGAGTCATTTAGTGTTGGTATCTGATAGAGAGATCCTCTAATTACCTGTGCTGTATTTGCTGCTTGGCTGATTTGAATTTTTAATTTTAAGTGATGCCACTTGGGGGGACTTTACAAGTGCAGAATGTAGATCAAAATTTTTAGCTCCACCCTTGCACACTCAAAACATCCATCGAGTTTAACAGGAATTTAGGCAAGTCAGGAATGCAGAAATAGCTCCTATACCCCCTGTGCAGACAGAATTAAATAATGCGATTGGAGAAACAAAGAATAGCAAAAAGAAATATGCAAAGGAAAAAAACCCAGCATTTTCAGCAGCCTTGAAATAAAGTGGAGACTCTGTGAGGTGGAAAAATGACATTTGCTCCACAAAAGAAATTGTAGAAAGCCTTCATGCTTGGCTTAGGAACAGAGAATTCTAGATAAAGACAAGAAGAAAAAGCAAGCAAATACAAAGTCTAAAAAATAAGGACATTAAGCATCATAAGACATTCATAAGAGCTTCCATCTCAGTTCTTCATTTCTTGGCAGCTGGGAAACACACAGGCCTTAGGTTAGACAAAGCGCTTTGCTGCTGCTACAGCTCAGCTGTTTTTGTGACTGGAGCAGACAGTCACAAAAATTAATGCTATGCTAATTGACTGACAGATCTTACTCCTCATGCCTCTCATGATAATGGAAGCTGGGCAGGTCTGAAAGAAATTGGGTCTAATGAAAAGAGATTTTCTACCTATCACTATATAAGGTTTCTGCTTGACCTGGACTCCAAGATCTGGTCACTATGTATTTTCCTTGGCAGCGGACATCAGTGCTTAAGAACTGTCACAGAATAGGGCCTTGGTAATAAAAAGGGATGAACTAATGAGTATCTCAGCAAACACTGAACAATACTTGACTGTGCTCATATATAGAGCTGAAGGCAAAGATCTGTATTTCTTTACCTTTCAAAAGGAGAGGGCTTTTGTTTACATGTGAAGCCCCAGGGCGTGTATGAAGCCTGGGCTGCCCTGTCATCACTACACATGTCCCAGCCTCACCCTTTCATTCAGCACATAACCTGTTTTTCACATCACAACATTTATGATGTACTTCTGTCAGCTAGATGAGTCGGACAAAATTAGATATTAGGTTAGCAGCTTGCCATTTTCTTGGACTTTGGAGAAGCAAAACACCACCTCCCCACCTACCACTGCCGCAGTAGAGCCGACTGCCACCAGCCCTCTCTGGTAGCTGGAAGCACTTCAACACTTCAAGTCTCCAAAACCAACAGCAAGCAAGCCCAAGGCGTAACACCCATGTGCTCTGAAAGCTGAAGGGGCCTTAAGGTCTGGCTTGGGACCTCTTAACAGCCAGGCCCAGGGACACAGGAGTCAGGGTCAACCCCAGCCGTGAGGTGAGGAGAGGTGAGGCAGGGCAGCACACAGGCCTCACAGCAACACCGTGGGTAAAGCCAGGGGAAAGGCAACACAGGAGAAAGGACGGCAGCAGCATGCCTCTGCGCCTCCTGAAGGGACACCCCCCCCTCCACTCCCCCGCTGACCCCCGGCCACCCCGCCTGCCACAAAATGGCGGCTGCGGGCGCCTCAGCTGCCTCCCTCGCCTCGCGCGCCGGGGCTCGAGGCGAGGGGGGGCGGAGCCTCCGCAACGGCCGCGGCGAAGGGGCGCGAGAGGCGGGAGGCGGCCGGCTGAGGGAAGGGGCGCGAGAGGCGGGAGGCGGCCGGCGGAGGGAAGGGGCGCGGAGCCGAGGCTGCCGCTGAGGCGGCGCCGGGCCCGTCCCGCCTCCCGCCCTCCGCCTTCGGCCCGGCATCGACAGCGTCTCCGCGTCGGCCCGGTTTAACCCCTCCTCCGCCGCCTCCTGGGGTGGTGAGTAGGGGAGCCCGGCGGAGGAGGTCTTTCCCGGGGCAGATCCCAAGGACGTCCAGCTGTGACGGCGGCCAGAGCTGCTCCCCCCCCCGCGCGCCTCGGGCGGGCGCCTCAGAGTGATACGTCTTCCCCCCCCCGCCCGCCTCCTCACGTCTGCCAATATCACGATAGTCGCGCCAGCAGGGAGGTCGGGGGGTTGCTCGCGTGCGGGATGCCGGGCGCTGAGGGCCGGCAGCCGAGGTCAGCAGCTAAGGGTGGCTCGGGGAGTCAGGCCGCTGCCAGGCAGGAGGACGAGGAAAAGGCGGGTGGAAGCGGCGGTGCGATTCCTCTCTCTGAGAGGAGCGGCGATGCCGGCGGGGGGGGAGAAGCGGAGGCCGCTGTTAGAGCCCGCGGGTGAAAATGACCGCCGCGGGGTTCCTCGGGCGGGGGGTGGCCGGGTGCCGGGGCCTGCCCGGCGGGAAGGTGTTTCCATGCCCCGGGAGTGAGAGGATAGGATACTGGCTGGGAGACACTTGGTTTCGCTGCGTTGAGTCGTTTTCTTTCTAGGCCGGGTGCAGGAGATAGGCACCCTGCGTTCAAGAGCAAAGTATTAGCAAAATGGTCAATAGATCCTGGTTTTCCTCAGTATGGATGAAGGGCACCTGTGGCAAGGAGCCCAGCACGGAAGGGTGATGATGCACACGTCTTCCACAAGGGACACCTGCAGTCATTCTGATCTGGTGGTAATAAAAGTGAAAGAAAAAAAAAAAGATACTTTGTTCTATTCTCAGTGATATAAAACATCGACTTTTTTCACAGTGGAAAGCAGATTGGTACCTTAAAACTGCACCAAGATGCCATTGTAACTGTGACTTTTTTTTGTGCAGTGCAGCTGTTGGCAAGCAAATACATGGTATCTGTTCAGGTGAAAAGAAGTAATGTTTCAGAGTTTTGCGTTTGGGTGGTTTTCTTAATACCTCTCTGCTATTTTTTTCTTTGTTTCAGGGTAACCAACCAGAGAAGCTATGAATATCATCTGTGGTCTAAAGTTGCCCGGCAGGAACTGTATGTTCTTTCGTTTGGCTACTTTGACCAAGCAGGGGAAGTGCAATAATCTCTATAGGTCCTACACAGGACATCGGCGAACTCAAGTCAGTTGTACACAGGACAGATGCCAAAGGCTGGATTTGAGTGGAAATATTAGAAACTGGTCTTTGACTGGAAGCCCTGACTTCTATAGAAACTTAATTGGTAAAGGACTGAGGTGTCTTTTGAATGTCCCAAATACAGAAGTGTACAAGAATGCACACCACAGTTTGGGAAGGTTTTACTTCCAGTCTTCTTGGCCACTGGGGGAGAAGATCACATCCCTCCAGATCAGTCCTGTAGGGCAACTCCCATGTCATTTTTCTGCTTGGAACGTTCAGATCATCAGGTCTTTTCGCACATCACCACCATTTCAGGCTGCACCAGTTCCACTTTTCTGGATTATTGTTAAGCCAGCTCAGAAATTATTTGCTATCATTCTTGGCAGGTAAAATACTATCTTACTTCCTCTCCCAATGTAAGACCCCATTATGCAAAGATGTGTTTGTGGAAAGTGGTAGGTGTATTTGTAGTGTTTTCATTTTAATATCTGTGCAAATTTTTGTAGGACTGGGGCCTAGAGTGACAGTTTGCTCCACGAGAAGTCGTTTCCATTATCAGAGGTGTTAGATGTATCTTGCTCTTCTCGTTCTCATTTACATGTGGTAGAGGGAGATGAACCAAGACAGTAAGGGGCTTTCTTTTTCCTCTGGGAGGGAAGGAATGGAGTGGTGAAGCCAATTACAGTATAACCCTCCATAAGCTCTTACATGAGATCAGACTGTAATAGAGAATACAGCAAGGGCAGACACTAACAAATTCCTTTTTGACTATGTCCTAAGTTAACACTGCATCTATTTTACAGGAGCATAAGAAATTGGTGGAAGGCACTTCCTCCTAATAAACGGGAACTTCTTAAAGAAAGTGCAAGAAAAAATAAATGGAAGATACTCTTGGGTGTCAGTAGCTTAGGAGTTTTATTTGTTGTGTTTTATTTTACTCACTTGGAGGAGACACCCATCACTGGGCGTGCTCGACTGTTGGTGTTTGGAAAAGAGCATTTTAGAGAGCTGTCACAGATGGAATATGATATGGTAAGATTTTAAAGAAAAATTCAAACTACTCTAAAACTTAATGCTTTTTTTTTAGTGATGAGGTCGTCCAATTAATGAGATGGACACCACAAGGTTTGTTTGCCTTTGATAAGTTTTGAACTTCATGCTCAGAACCCTGCAGAGCACCCCTGTCAGTTGCCCTCTCCTCTTGTCCCCATCCTTTTTAAGAGTTCCCTTTCCATCAGCAAACCACTCGGGGGCACATGATAGTTAAAGAGCACATTACATGTACGAAGCAAACACTTCTAACTGTGTTATTGTAATATAATGGGAAATACAGAAATCCGGTAGAAGCAATAAAAGCATAGCTAATAGGTATATGCTGAGATCTGTCTCATTTTCTGTGCTGATTTGAACATTCTTTGGCACTTGTTTAAGGTCCTCTCTTCTAAGCTGTCACTTTGTAAGGTAATACTCTGTACCTGCATTCGATTCTACTTTTTTTTTTTTCCATTGGATCAGCTCATTTTTCTTTAACTGCTTTCTTTTAAACTGTCCATTGCACTAATTTCTGTAACTGAGTTCTGTGACTGTTCTAAAGCCAGTGAAACTTGATAATCCATATACAAACGTCACTGTATTCCTGTCTGACAGAGAATGTAAGATAAGAACAGAAGTACAAGATATATTCAAATTACATCTTTTGTATAAATTTGTCCACCTTACAAATTACAACAGAAATATACAGATACAGAGAAATTATAAATTCAGATGGAAATTCAGGAAGGTATAGAAAGGCTTGCCAAATTGTGATGCCAAGCTTAACTGTGTATTAGGAAAACACTGGATACAGGGGGCTGTGGGACCAAGTTTATACTATCTTTTTTGATCTGTGGTCAGTTTACTTCCTTTTAAGTTTATTAATCCTTAACTTGTGGGTCTGAAAGCCTGAACTCTAATATATTGGCTTTGGCTATATGAAAGAAAAATGTATTAAAACTTTGATTTAACTAAGTTGTATGTAGCCACTAAATTAGTTTACCAATTAGTCATTTACTGTGTCTTTGATGTGCATGGCAATCAATGAATTTTTTTTTCAGTGGATGGAGGAATTCAAAAGTAAAATGTTACCTGAGACAGATGCACGTTATCAGGTTGTGGAGAGAGTTGTTGGTCATTTATCTGAAAGCAATAAGGACATCCCACAGGTCTCGGCGCTCAAGTGGGCTATCCATGTGGTAGATGAACCAGGTGTAAATGCTTTTGTGCTTCCAGTAAGTTGAACCCAATACAAAAATTATTAGTAATATTGAAACAGCATTTTGATTATGTGTCTTCTACTTAATTTTCACTCTCTTTTTGTTTACAGAATGGTCAAGTGTTTGTTTTCACTGGATTGCTAAATGCAGTTTCTGATATTCATCAGCTGTCTTTCATTTTGGGACATGAAATAGCTCATGCTGTACTGGAACATGCAGTGAGTATTTAAAGAAAGCTGTCTAAAATTCTTAAATTAATTCTAATTACTTTAATTAAGATTTTTCCTATCACTACCAACCAAAGTTTCAGTGTGACTCTTTCTAATTAATGAAAAATTGAGTTTGAAATGAGAGTATTCTGCTACAGTATATCCTTATTATTCATGTAGTACTTAATAACTGTCAGAAGTCCTGTAGTAGTCAGTGTTAGTACAAAGTCTGCCAGTGCTTTTTTCATAGCTGTACAGATGGATTATGGCTTCCTGTTAACAGTCATTTAGAACTAGGTCTGCAAGATGCCTCTCTTCCTGTAGTGCAGACATAAGGAACTAGAGGCACTCAGCAACTCAGTTTGTTACTCCTACACGTGTTAATATCTACAGAAGTGGATATACTTGAACAAATTATTCTAAAATACATTATATTTTTATTATAATAGCACACAGTTTTAGAATGCCAAATTCTAAAATGCCCGGAGCTTGATTCTGCATTTACAGATGATTGCTTTCACAGATTTAATTTTTCCATATCCTGACATGGATGTGTTGAAATTGGTAGTTCTTTGCCGTTTGAACAGAATGGATGTAATAATTTTGTTGTGCTTTGTAGGTACAACTATGGAAAAAGAGGATGGTATAGAAATATGGCTCATACTGTTCTAGATTGAGGTGATTTGCTAGAAAGTGCTTCTTTGCCTCCAAATTGATTTCTTTCTGTGCATGTAATTTTAAAAAATTGTATTCGTTACTTATCCATCAGTTTGAGAAGACATAATGAGAAGCTTGTAGACATAAAGATTCTGCTGAAATTGCAAAACTAATCTGGAAATGGGTAAATACATTTTAAAGGCAGTGGAAATACAAGAGAATTGCTTTACAGCATCTTGTATGATTTTGGATGAACAACAGTTCACATCATAGTTTCTCGGGCTCAGATGAGCCAACTAACTTGTTAAACTTCTAAAAAATTTTTTTCTAATAATAAAAAGAACTTGTTTGTGTGCAACCTGTGTCACCCAGCTGGCATAGAGAAAAGTATTGTATGATCTGGCTTGTAAGTGCTCAGATCAATTTGTTGCATGTCAAGTAGAGCTCTGAAAAATAGAGGAATTTCAATTGCTTTTATTCAGGATCTCTCAGTTTCTGAAATTAAAGGAATGTAATAGAAAATAAAAAATAAATATATTATGACTAGTGTCCTCTTTATCCCATTAGTGTTCTGTCTAAATGATGTCTATCTCTTCTGAAATTAATGTAAAGAACAGTCTTCTAGGACTTTTTATAGATTTTTTCATTCCAACTGAGGTGTTTCATGGCCTTTTGACTAAAGAACTCTGTCTGTATGCTGCCGTCATCTTATCTCAAGCTTTGAATCTCTCGAATTGGGAGATTCCTGATCAGTGTTTGTTCCAACCATATTTATGCAGTTAATGTGGATTCTAGACTGAAAAAAACTAGTATCCAACTGGATTATTTTGTGCAAGCAGGGGGGCTTGTGCTTGCCCTGTTCCTATGGTTGCATAGAAAAAAAATCGGTGATTTTTAAAGTGTTCCAAATTCTGTATGTTATAAAGAAACATCAGACAGTAAGAAATGAAAACGGGACAATTTCTGTTTGCAGGCAGAGAAAGCCAGCCTGGTTCACTTCTTGGATTTTCTATCACTCATCTTTCTCGCTATGATTTGGGCCATCTGTCCCCGTGATAGTTTGGCAGTTGTTGGCCAGTGGATTCAGAGCAAGTTGCAGGAGGTAAGACTAACATTTTGTATTATCCTTCCTGAGTTCCATGGAAAAACATTTTTAATCCTGGGGAGATAGTATCACTAAATAGTATGTTTGGGGAAGAAGGCAAGAGGAGAAATATTATAAGCAAAAATTAATATTTGAGTATGTTTTTGAATTAAATATGCTTTTATAAATCTGCTTTAGTTGAGATACATATTTTCATTTGTCATCTTGAAGAACTTTAGATCTCCCTAAATGACTGGATTTAGCTGGGCAGGCTCTGAGTACCTGCTTGCCAATTAAGTTAGATGATTGTCTTTTGAAATGTGGCTCACCCTTTAAAGTTGTATAGGTTGAAATGCCATGTTTTTATTTTGAATAGTTGTCAAATTGTTTCTAAACCAAGTAAAATATATGGAATTCTTTAAATACATTGTTAGTGATAAGAATGGTTTCCAAGATGAGAAAATTGAGAATCTAAACACTCTTTTAAAGTATAAACCATGCTATAATAAAACTTACTGAAATAATCTTTTCAGACAGCATATATCCCAATAAAGTAAAATTCAGAGGCTTTGTGGTGCCAGTTTTCTTCAGCAGTCTGATTTACTTTCTGCCTCTGGACAGTTACTGATCCATTTCTTTTTTAAAAAAGTGGGTTTTTTTTAAAAAGAAATTTTGCTTACATCATAAAACTTGAATCTGAATTTAAGTGAAAGAGTTCTTTGGTTTCTTTGACTTCTCTTGATGCTTTTCCTGAGATTTCCCCCAGTTCCTCAAAAACATGAAATTAAACATAACCAATCTGTTTTGGTAGTTCTTATGCTAATGGGTAGATGTGTGGATTCTGAACATAAATTATCTCTAAAGAGCTTGGATATTTGTACAAGTAGCTAAGAAACCAATACATTGATGAATGCTAGCCAGCATTTTGAAGAGCTGAATTTGGAAAAAACAAAGTGTGAATCAATCCTGAGACTGCTCATAATTTAGACAGCAAGATTTAACTCCCTGTCAGCATCTTTTCTCCTCTTCTAGGCTAACTGCAACTGGTATTTTGGCATTGTGGATTGGAGCTGTGCTTTAGATTGCAAATGGAATCTGGGTTTAAGCTCATAGTCCTAGTGTGCTATAGCAAAGATCTATCATATATGAGATATTGTACAACAATGTCCTGGTTTAAAACTCTGATCAAACTCATCTTCACTAACATTAAACATATCCATATGTAATGCAGAATAAATAAGTGATTAGTACTTGCAAAGCTTTCATGCCATATACAAAAGATGCTGAACAGAAATTTTTGTTTCTGTTGGTCACTCAGGAGCACAGTGTCTGTTTGTTTCCTCCATTCAACGTTTGCCTATTCTGCTTTCGTGAAAATGAATCTTTCTGCACATTTTCACAGGATGTGTCTTTTCCTCTTCTTCCATACCCGTATTTTACTTTTTAAAGTTTTAGCATCCCACTCTATGAAAGGGTTATTTAAGCCACATTGCAGTACTTGCTTCCATTTCAGTATTTGTTTTTCTTTTGTGTCCTTAGAGGCTTGACTTTTTTAACTACTGACTATTGCTTATTTTTTTATTATTGACTATAAGTAGTTTCCAGTGACTCTTTGTAGGCCTTTTGGCATGTTAGCTCTGGTTCTGTGTTTTTCTCCAAAGCTAGTGGGTTTGCTTGCCTTGAGAAATGGTTAAGTTCTCTTAAGACATTCATTCATGGTTGTTCTTTAGTCATGTATTGCTGAACTGAAATGTGTTGGCTTTGTTTTTACAGCAGCATTTATTTCGTATGGGAGCTAAAGCCTAGGAATTATTCTTGGAATAGCACAAAGCATGACTGAGTTTTACTCATGTCCTGCACACTAGTATGTACGGATATAGTACTTCATATTCCCTTTCTTGTCCACCTCACACCATCAGATTTGTGTTTCATGTGGAAACTGGTGATTTTGGATAGTCAACTTACCTGGAACTTCCTTTTCTTTAACATGCAGACAGCTCTGTCAAATCTGTCTTTTTTATTATCTCCAATTTCTGACAAGGATTTTAGATCAGAGTTTGAAGATCTAATTTTTCATTCCAGCACATTCACAAAAGATTTTTTTTTTTTTTAAATTCATTTCTCAGTAGCAGATGAGTAGTACTGTATGTTATATGCCTCAAGACCCTTTTATGTGACCACTGTCAGGACTTTATTGGCTGGAAGCATGCTGTGAAAGAGAGCCCAAGTTTTCTCAAGAGATTTAGATTATCTTTTATAGTTTTAATTTTAGAACTGAAGAAGAAACACATAGAATTCTCCAGAATTGCAGAGGACACATTTAAGTCTCTTATATGTTAATAAAACTTTGGTAATGATCAGAAAATAACAAATCTGGAGTCCTACTTGGTCATAAGCTATGTCTAGCATAAGAATTGCTGTATGGAATCACATCAGAGCCTGTTTAGGCTCGTATCTTGTCTGTGACTGGCCAGTAGCAGATACATAGAGGAAAGTAAAGAAAGTAACAGCAATTATAGGGTGATAGTTTCTTCAGATGTCATCCCTGCTTCTGCAGTCTGCAGCATGGGTAGGTCCTGAACTAGAGATTGTATTAGTGTTGTGTTTAATTTTAAAAATACAGCCATATTTTTGCTGGCAGTATTGGGATAGACATACAGGTAAACAGACATACCTTAGTGCTTAGCTGTAAATGCAAAAAAACTTTTTAAGGGGTAAGAATTTAAATGCTGATCTTTTTATTAGCATCTTCTTGCTGTCCCAGATATCTCTTTCTAGATGGTCTATTAAGACACATGCACTCAGACCATCAGTTTCCAAGTTCTTAAACTTCTGCAAGTCTTTTTTGAGATGGATGCTACCCCTTCTTATTTAAAATTGTTGTAAACCTCCCAGAGAAGAAAACCACAAGTGGTTGTAACTGAAGAAATAGAAAACTGTGTGCTTGTGTAAGCCTCTGTTCCAGTTAGTGCTTTGGGTAGTTGTATTGCCTGTTACCAGTTTCATTTCCCTATCTGAGAAATTTTTAATAATTAAACAGATAGTTTATCTGGCTAACTGGGGAATGGTGCTTCAGGAACTTGACAGACTAGCCAGAGATATCTTTGCTGTTTAGTGAATATATGCACTCCAGTAGACCCAGATCACTTTTCAAGGCAATAGAAATATATATTCCACTTCAAGTAATGACTTTATCATCGGAGGATTTTAAAAATATATTTATAGTTGCAATGTTTAAGGTCTGTAAGGAAACTAAGAATTTAGAAAGTGACCTCATTTATGCTTACTTACAAACCAGTGTATTTGGCTTTAAAAAACCTGTAGAGGATCAGCTTTGATTGGCTTTTATTTTTGACCTAGTAAAGAAAAACTGTTGGTACTACTTTAGAAAGATGCAAAAAGTTACAGAGACCTTTTTGTACTCAAAGGATTGGACCACTTCTTTGGTGCTCCTCATTTCTAACTGTTTTGTGGTTTGTTTTTTGTTGTTGTTGGAACTTATAAGGAGGACTTGTTCTTATAACCAGATAAAGAGCTGATAAAACCTTTTTCTCCTCACTATCCTTGCACATCCCCATTCTTCAGCTGATATTTTCTAATGGATGCCTAAACCAGAATGTTGTGACATGTTTCTTATCTCTGCAGGAGCAGGCTGTTTTAACAAGTCCTGATTTGCATTTACTATCACCTGATATACTAGGGCAAGGCTGCCCAAATCTACATGAAATACATATACCAGAAGATCCTGGAATATTTGACTAAATAACCATTTGAGAAAACTGCCACTGTCTCTTAGTGTGTGTTAACACAATGTCATACCCTAGAAAAATGGGAGAGGATTTACGTCTTCTAGTTTGATTTCTCAAAGGCAATTCGTAACTTGTGGTGGGGGATAATCCTGCCAAAGGAGTGATTTCTGCATGAAAGTGTTTACAGCTGCATTTCCTACTGTGACCTGTTTACCATACAAAATAGATCATACCAGGTTTAAAGACAGTTGTCATAAAAGTTTAAGAGAACCGCTGGAATTTTTTACATATCGTTGCTACAAGAAGAATCTTAATGCCAGTAAAAGAGTGAAGTGAAAAAATTCTAGTTTAAAGTTGGCATTGACCCTTTAGTTGCTGCAAAATGCTGTGAGACTGACTGATCAGAGGGGCCATGAAAATATGTATAATTTGAATTAATTTCCACTGAATACAGGATCAATGAATTTTATGTAATGGAATTAAAGATTACATTAAGAAAATTAATACTGATCACATGCAAAGTGAACATGATAGATAAACACTGTTTCTTATGAGAAGATTAGAAAAGCAGCTACAATGCTCTAGCTTTGTACACATTCAAAACCAAGAAATAGAGCTTTGTGTGCTTCTTTGCAGTTTATGTTTGATAGACCGTACAGCAGAACATTGGAGGCTGAAGCTGATAAAGTGGGACTTCAGTTTGCAGCAAAGGTAACTACAACTTGTTTGTTTTATTAGCAATTTTTCAGTTTCCATTATAATCAGAGGGAGTTTCACACTTCATACAGAGGTATGGGGGAAGGGGGGAAGGCAGGGTTCACAAATTTTTAAAGAAATGTAGTTTGATGAAGTAGTGAGAAATAAAACAGTTTGTAGGGAAAGACAAAGTTATTCTGGCTAAATTGTATGTAATAAAATTGAAGTTTGTAAAGTTGTGCATTATTAACCGCACAGTATACTTTCTGTGTAGTTTATTACTATTAGAAAAAAAAAGCTACACATTTATAAAGAGGAAAGTGCCAAATAGCAAGCTTCTGTAAGTAGGATATATTTAATTGTGTGTGAAGATATAAATTACCCTTTAGATTTTTGTTTCACTTAGTTTCCATCTACTGTGAGAGGTTCTGAGGAACTCTTTCCTATAATGTAGTGAACCTAAAATATTCTGACCTATAATATCTGTTCTCATAACAATTCAGTAAAATTTAAGAACATTTTCATCTTGTGATTTTTATTTTCTCTGATTGCTGATAATTACGAAGTATATCAATATTGTTCTAGTATTTACAGATACAGCCTAAATACAGCCATAAAAATAAAGTGGCTTTGCTAAAGTAAGACAAAAATTTGGTCAGAAACTACTCAGCATTTTTTTTTATAATTTGGGTTTTTTTGTCACTTTTTTTTTTGTCCATGTGGATTTTAATCCTAAATTAAAGAAACTAAACCACTCTTTCATTTCTAGCTAAGTGCAATAGAGCTAGATAAGTATTAGATAACTATGAGAGCAGCACCATCTAGTGTTAATATTTGCCCTGGTTTCAGCTGGGATGTAGTTAACTGTCTTCCTGGTAGCTGGTACAGTGCTATGTTTTGAGTTCAGTATGTGAAGAATGTTGATAACACACTGATGTTTTCAGTTGTTGCTCAGTAGTGTTTAGACTAGAGTCAAGGATTTTTCAGCTTCTCATGCCCAGCCAGGGCACCTGACCCAAACTGGCCAACAGTGTATTCCATACCATGGGACGTCCCATCTAGTTTAGGAACTGGGAAGTGGGGGGGACAGGGATTCGCCGCTGGGGGACTGGCTGGGTGTCGGGCGGCGGGTGGTGAGCAATTGCCCTGTGCATCATTTGTACATTTCAATCCTTTTATTACTACTGTTGTCATTTTATTAGTGTTATCATTATCATTATTAGTTTCTTCTTTTCTGTTCTGTTAAATTGTTCTTATCTCAGCCCAGGAGTTTTACTTCTTTTCCTGATTTTCTCCCCCGTCCCACTGGATGGGGGGGGGAGTGAGTGAGCGGCTGCGTGGTGCTTAGTTGCTGGCTGGGGTTAAACCACGACAATATTTCATAAGGAAAATTTCCTTTTCTTAACAATTTTTAATATTTCTTCAAGGAAGAGTTTTTAAAATTAACTGATTCTGGGATTGAAACTGCATCTGTACTTTAAAGTCATCTAAGGGAATAATACAATCCATGAAAAAACATAATTGCTGTGTGGGTGCTCACTGCTTTGTAATACTGAAGATGTAGGGCCATACCAGAAAGAAACAAGCAAAGTGGTATCTCAGCATTTCTCTGCTTCTGCAGATAATCTTTTTATAATAATAATTTTAAGAAATAAATGCAAAGGATAAAGCACCTTTTCTGTATTTCTGGGGTAAAAAAAGTAATTTTTTTACCTTCTCAGTACTCGTCTCTTTTTCTCTTAAAAAATGAAAATTAAGGTAAGAAATCTTATTCTTTTTTTCCCCTCCACTTAAATGCAAATATAAAGGAGTCTGTTGGTGATATACAATTGCCATTCTTAAAGTTAGTGTTCCATGAGTTTCTATGGACCATCTAAATAGGCTTTGGAAATTTAAAACTTAAGAAGTCTTTTGTAATTCAATATCCATCAGAATGTGTATTGTATTACTTAAAAAATATAGTGGTGTATACATTTCCTTTCTGTTTTCAGGCTTGTGTGGATGTACGAGCAAGCAGTGTATTTTGGCAGCAAATGGAATTAGCAGAAACCATTCAAGGGCAGCCCAAGTTACCAGAGTGGCTCTCCACACACCCTTCTCATGAAAACAGAGCTGAGCACTTAGACCGGCTTATCCCAGAGGTGAGCAGAGTTGAAGGAAGTATGTCTTTTTCTCTTAGGAAGGTTGCTAGAATTAGTTTGCTATTGATTCATGAGCTACTTTGGTATTGATTCACAATCTACTCTTTTAGCGTCGTGCTTATCTTTCTCTATCCTTACAGAAATTTTCTGTTACAAAGCTGTCAACCTTAAAGGTTTTATTAAATGGGGAAAAATTAAGATAGCACAGGTAAAATGTAATTATATTCTAGGGTTTTTTGCTTTCTGATTTCTGATCGAAGTGTAGTATTTTTGCTTTTGAATGGCCTTGCTGGTATAGATGTGACAGTGTCACATGTCTCATCCATTCTTTTCTCTTTTTTGCCATTTTGGAAGCCAGTTTTTAAGTTGGATCCCTAAACTGTCTTGACTTCTCTTGCTTTGGTAGCTAGCCCTAGGCTGTCACATAGAGAATGCTCCATCCTATCCTGTCTGTTTCACTGATGTGGGATTGAATACACCTCGAATAACTGCTTCAGAAGCATGTCAGATCCTCAGTAGAAGATTTCTTAATAGCCCTAGTTATGATAGGTCTCTGTAGGTTTTGCAGCCTGCTTTTTTCTTCACATCTCTGTTCCATCACATTAGGGAGCAAATTTTACCCCACTCCAAGGAACTTAAGCTAATTCACACAATTGCCCATCAATCTGCAGTCTTTTCTCTGTTCTTTCTTTCAGATTTCCTCTCAGAGGAATGCCAAGTGGATAGCTACTTGGGGATTCTCTTAATTTGATGTGCTACTCGCTGGTAGCTTAAAGACAGAGAACTGTTCCAAGTTTAGTAATCTTAGTTTGTTTACTATTTCTTTAAATAGTGGGGTTTTTAACTGCAGAAAAATAACATGGATTGGTTTTGCCTAGTTTTTTCTTTTTAAAAATATAATGTTAAAGCCCTTCACAACAGCAGTGTTTTTCAGCAAGCTAAACTGTGTTTGGAAATTCCCTTTCTTATAACCAACTGGTAATTTCTTCTTCTTCCTCTTTTTTTTTTTTTCTTTTTTTATTTTTTAAAAAAAAGCTCTCAGTCACTTTAAGTCTTTCTCAATTCCAAACTGTAAACACAGTTGAAGATTTATTGGCAGAAGGAGCACTAAAATGTTGAGGTGTTTTCTGATTTCAAAGAAGAAAAAAAGATTTTTCATGAATCCGTTGGTGAGAATGAATGCAGTAAATATTATAAATGATGGCATAAATCAAAATCAACATTAGGGGTAGAAGGCTGGAGACTAGCTAGACTGAATATTTTAAATTAATATACACAAATTTTGTGCTTTGCAAAAACAGGTTGTGAGACTATTTTGATGGATTTTCTAACACATTAGAGCAGCTGAATGGAAAATGATACTTGTTGCAGACCCTCAGTTTTAGGTAGATTGAACGTAAAGGGTTCAGGATCCTTTATTTTCATATGGTTATTGACTGGCTTATAAAGTGGTAATGAAATAACCTAATTCTTGTATTCTACCCCAGGACTCAGCAAGTAAGTTAAATAACTGAGCAACTGTGTAGAACTGGCAGTCATGTTATTTCCATCTTGTCTCTTGTAGTTTAGCAGGTAGAGCAACCTTCATCTTTTTATAGCCACTCTCACTTCCAAGAGCAGTGGAGGCTAGGAAATTTTCTTCCAAAAGATAATTGAGGAGATGTTTTCATTTGCCTTTTACCTTAAACGTTCTTTGGAGTAGGATGAGAAAACAGGGGCTGAAGGCTTCCTGGTTTTAACAGAAGTTTGCTAGGTAAGTGAGGTTGATACTACAGAAGTGGAATAAAAATGAAAGAAGTTACGTAGAGGTGTTGTTGGAGGCTTCTTGTCTGAAGCATTGACCCCCCTTCACCTGAGAGCTGCCTTCTTGAAGCTGGATCTCAGGCATTTAAAGGGAATACCAGGGCTTTGTTGTTGTTCAATATCAGCACCTTTTTGTTTCATTGTACACATACCTAAAGCCTTTTAGAACAGTATGTTTACCATATATTAATGTACATTAGATCTTCAGAGCCCAGGGGAAGAAGCCAGATTTCAAAAAAGGGCCTTTTTATCTCTCTAGTATCTCTCTGTGAAGAAACTGTACTTCTTATGACTCAGTATCAGATCCATCGTGAGCATTGTTGTATTTCATATGCTGATGGTTTTGAAGCTGAAATGGTTTTCAGGACAATACAATATCTATTATTAGACCAGCTACTGTAGCTGGGGGAAATAGGGACAAATTTTTCGACTTCGCAGGCCACGCAGATGTTTCTTTACAGACTTCTAAGCAAGTTCACAATAAGATGCATTCATACAAAGTGAGAATTTTTCTTCAGGTAATGAAATGGCATGCCTCAGTGAGGTCACTTAACATTCTCAGGAAATATAAATTAAAGCAGAAATATCACAGGGATTCTCTTTTCACATAATTAAAAGAGAGGGAGCAAATCAAATTAGTTTTAAAGATCTTGCATCTGGTTTTCCAAACAAGTTGGAAGCTACAGCCAAGCTGAGGAATTCGTACATAAGAGAGCTATAAGTATTTACAAAGTGGTGCTGTCCTGGAAAGGAAATAAAGGAAATTAAAACGATTTACCATGTTTTTAAGGAATTTCCCCCTCAGACTGGGAGAGATTTGGATTGTAAACTAGGAAAGCAGGATATACTGTTAAACAGGAAACTGAAACCTAGAATTCCTACATGGATGGTAGTGAGATGCTCAATGAAGGCCCGTGCATTTTATTTTGAGAAAAAGAGGCAGGAAAGGTGCTTACCATTGCTCTGCAGAGAAAAATTGTGGAAGTATAGTGCCAGAGAGACGCTATAGGATCTTCTAGTTAATCTTTGAACCTTTTATTTTAATGTTCTCTGACTTGCTACAGTTTGTCTACCTTTTTCCTAGTATGCTGCTCAAATAGAGCACTGTACATCAGCTGAAGTCTCAGCTATACTGAATAAAGCAGAAGGTTATCTACTGAGCCATGCCTGTGACACAAAATTTCATCTTGATGTGACATTTGCTTTTTTGGCATCATGTTGTTGGCTCAAATTCCATTTTTTGATTCACTGTAACTCCAGTTTCCCACTCTTTCTTGTGGAAATGCCATGTTGAGAAGATTTTGAGAGCAATACTAAGTTGGGATATGTCACCTCTACTGCTTGTCTTTTGTTTGCTAGGTCAATTAACTTTTAAAAAAACCAGTTAATTAATTTACTTTGGCAAGACCTGTTCTTGTCAAATCCACATTAGCTTTTTCTTATTTTTATTTTTGTTTGGCTAGTTACTGCTTATTCCTCAGTCTGCTGCCTTTTGGATATTGAAGATGCATTTATTTTGCTTCCTTTTCAAAAATAGGTTGGTGTATTTGCTCTTTGCTTGTGATGTGAAGATTATTTCAGATAGTTCCAGTGTTAGAATATATTAATTAAGCCCTATCAATGTGAAAACTTAAAGAAAAATAAGAATAAAAAATACTGACTTGTGTTTCTATCCTCCCCGTAAAGTTGTTAAATATTCTGTCACAATTTTTCTTTTCTGTGCCCAATGAAAGATTTAAGTATTAGCATTGTATATAAGTTGCTTTTCTTCTCCATCAAGTAAAAAATCTATCCATTCTTTTGATCATATTTTTACTACTACTTCATTTGTAGAATCTGTTGTCTTGCCATGCCTGCTAATTGTAATTCATTTTGCAACTAAGCGTTTCTTATTTTTTAGAATTTTTTTTTCTTCTTTTTTTCCCTACATCCTTGTGCTATTTCTTAGTTTTGGTCAGATTGCAAAGTCAGAGCATAAGTCACGTACCTGCCAAGGTAATCACAGATAATACACAAGAGACTATAACCCTTGGCCTGGTTTGCGGACAAGAGAATGATGTGGCTTTTGTACCGAGTGAGCTGACAGCCTGAGAGGTAGGATGCACTTCAAAAGACTGTAAGGGGTTGAGATGCAGCAGTTAGCCTGGTATCTGTGACAGTGGTGAAGGATTAATACTGAGAGCTAAAAATTACTTGTTTCTGTATTTGTCTCTGCTGGTAGACTTTTTATGAAAGCAATAGGATGAGGTGGACCTCTGTAATTCTTACGCCTTCCCCCCCCTCCCAGCACATTGCAGGAGGTGACTGCAATTGTATTGATAAGAAAAACAGCTTCACCTTTGTTACTTACAAGCAATCATTTTGATATTTTATTTGAGATCTCCTGAACCAGTAAGCATGCAGGTGGTCTTTATTCTGAACAGCAGTACTTCTCTCTTAAGGTTAACCTGAAAAGAACAGCATTAAAGTCCTCTCAGTTCCCTGGTGAATCTATGTACTCACTCTGACTAGTTAACCTTGTCTCAGTTCTGTCTGTCTTCTTTATTGAGAACACTCTTCAGTAAAAAAAAGTCAATGAAACATATTTTTATTATAATATCAATATGCATGTGCTTCATTAAGAATGCTTTTACTTGTCCTCTACCCAAACTGTCAAAAACCAATTTACTTGAGCAATATTAAATTACTGGATTTGAAGTCGCTAGTGATTTTGGAAATACAGTATGGCTGACCATGTTGGGCTGTTTTATCTTTCAGGAAAAATTATACTGTAAGCTCCTCAGCCTTTTACTGGCATCTTAATGACGTGACAGAGCTATTGGCACAAAACAAAATAGCAGAAGTCAACTGAGCCAGGGAAAGAACACTTTCTCACTAGGGTTGAATGTTGCATGGCAGTTACAAACATACATACAAAGGCTACTATCACTAGAGTGTGTAGTCATAGCTGTCTTTAGCAGTGAGATGACATGTCAACACAGCTTTCCATTCTCATAACTGTAGTCTTTTTAATGGCATGTGAGCTGATGGTGTGGAATAGATGCCTTCTACCCCCTTGGACAGCTTTATGTCTAGCGAGAACACAGACATCCACATGGTAAAAATGTTAACTCTGAAGTATTGTTTTTTACCTTTGCTGTTGTGACTTCAGTATTTTGGATAAGTGAAACCATGGAAATAGGCCAGGCACTATACAGCCACAAAAACCAGAGATATAAAATTGCAAATTAGTTTAAAAGAGGATTACATTGCCCTTTCCACGATACAGCCTAAATCTTTATATTTCCATTTGCCTTGAATAATGCTGCTTGACATTAATGCAGTCTTGCAGCAGCTTATGTTCTGGAAGAGAACAAGAGAAAACTCTTGGTTTTTCATAAATGTCCGTTTAGAAATTAATTGGTCACTGAAGCAGAAGAGTGTTCAGTGGTACAGTTACATTTGGTGACTACATGGACGATCATGCTGTAGAAAAACAAATACTGAAAGCTTTATTCATATTTTTTTAAAATTAAACAAGAGGAATATTTGCATGCCTAATCCAGACTTGTGTATCCAGTAATTTGAATGTTACATTTCAGCAAGAAACAGCTGGAGAGACTCTTGCTACATTCCTGGAATGTGTCCTTTTCCAAAACTAGTTGTTAAATTTAAATTCTATTTGTTTCTAGCCATTTACAGGAAACTCTTTATCAGTTCACTGTAGTAAAGTTAGGGAGAAATATGTTTTGGTACCTCCTTATACAAAGAAATGAGTTAAGAAGCTCTGCTCTTCTATTTTAAAATGTGCTGTAGTAAGATGTTTCCAGTGTCTCCTGTGGAAGAATACCAGATTGTTTCAAAATGATGGGCAAATACTTATGCATAGGTGTACAGGAATATTTGATTTGATATTTCAACCAAATCTAGTGTATCTAAAGTAGATTAAAATTCTCTGCTCTGTTTAAGTGCACTGCTAGGTCTGCTATGAAAACTGTTACTTTCTTCCTCCTTTAATCCATCTAGAACAAAAGAATGAACACATGCTTTCCTCTAACAGTCCCTAGTACTGGTCAGGAGGCACCTGGCTACAATTCAGGACAGGTCTGGCCATTACTTTTCAAGTATCCATGGTTATGAAGTGAAGTGGAATAAAATACACATTTGAACGTGTTTTCCCACAAAAGGATTAAAAATAAAGCTGGATGTTAATCTGCCCATAGTTTTATGTTGTTAATTGAGGCCAAGATACAAATAATATTGCATAAATGTGACCATACCACAGTGACCATTGATTAATGCTAAATATCAGGCTAGTTTTTGACTTGGTGTTTCTCGGTGTTTCATTTTGCAAATTTTGAAAAAATAGCTCTCAGCGGAGATGTAGAACCCTCTAAAATTCTACATTTTAATATTTTCCTATATGTTAGCACAGTCTTATCTCTAAATGGGAGACACATGGATTTGATGGGTGGACCACTTGGTGGATAAGGAATTGGCTGGATGGTTGCAGTCAGAGTTGCAGTCAATGGCTTGATGTCCTGAGTGCAGACCAGTGACAAGTGGTGTTCCTCAGGGGTCGGTATTGGGACCAGCACTGTTTAACTTCTTTGTTGGTGACATGGACAGTGGGATTGAGTGCACCGTCAGCAAGTTTGCCAATGACACCAAGCTGCGTGGTGTGGTCAACAGGCTGGAGGGAAGGGATGCCATCCAGAGGGACCTGGACAGGCTTGAGAGGTGGGCCCGTGCAAACCTCATGAAGTTCAAAAGGCCAAGTACAAGGTCCTGCACATGGGTCAAGGCAATCCCAAGCGCAAATACAGGCTGGGCGATGAGTCGATTGAGAACAGCCCTGTGGAGAAGGGCTTGGGGGTATTAGTGGATGAAAAACTGAATATGAGCCAGCATATGTGCTTGCAGCCCAGAAAGCCAATCACATGCTAGGCAGCATCAAAAGAAGTGTGGCTAGCAGGTCGAGGGAGGTGATTCTCACCCTCTACTCTGCTCTCACGAGGCCCCACCTGCAGTACTGTGTTCAGCTCTGGGGCCCCCAGCATAAGAAAGACGTGGACCTGCTTGTGTGGGTCCAGAGGAGGCCACAAAGGTGATCAGGGAGCTGGAGCGCCTCTCCTATGAGGACAAGCTGAGAGAGTTGGGGTTGTTCAGCCTGGAGGAGGGAAGGCTCTGGGGAGACCTTAGAGTGGCCTTTCAGTGCTTAAAGGGGGCCTACAGGAAGGATGGGGAGGGACTCTTTATCAGGGAGTGTAGCGATAGGACGAGGGGTAATGGTTTTAAAGTGAAAGAGGGTAGATTTAGATTAAATATTAAGAAAAAATTCTTCACTGTGAGGGTGGTGAGGCACTGGAGCAGGTTGTCTAGAGAGGTTGTGAATGCCCCATCCCTGGAAGTGTCCAAGGCCAGGTTGGATGGGGCTTTGAGCAACCTGGTCTAGTGGAAGGTGTCCCTGCCCCTGGCAGGGGGCTTGGAACTAGATGATCTTTAAGGCCCCTTCCAACCCAAACCATTCTATGATACATAGGATCTTACTTTTCTTGGTAAGTGTAAATGGCTTATAGGAGAATTCATGGATACTAGTAGGTCTGTGTACAACTTAGTTGTATGGTATCCATTGTTAGCTCTAAAATGAGCTGCCTGTTTGTATGGACTAATTAAGTTATGTTCAGCTTTGTTAAAATGAATGCCAACTTAAGCATCCTTTAAAACAGCTGACTTTATACAGTTTTATATCAATTTCTCCACAGTGCCTTTGAGACACGAGATTCATCCATTGTCATACCTTTCTCAGACTGCTCACAAGACAGGATGGTCTGGGGGGAGTGTGCTTACACTAATGTATTTTGATTCTCTGGGAATGCTTTGGCTCCTTTGGGACTCTACTTTCTAATTTGTAGAATGGAAGCAATGGCATTTACTCAGTGAGCAGAAGTAACTTGAAGTTTGGTCTCTTAGTGCTAATCTTTTTATCCAGATAAATTTTTACGTTCTAGAGACATTATTTTCTCAGAATACTTGGAAGCTGTGTATTCAAATGCTTCTTGGAGATGAGATCACTTGTGTAACTGGACCTTAACTATACTGATCAACCGTCTGGATCTCTGTGTCAAACAGTTAAACGTCCATTACGTTATTGGAGATTTTTCCCTCTTTTTTGGGTCAGACATCTATATATAGGTACTTCAATAACAGAACATGTCTGAAGAAGTAAATTATTCACAGCCCTTTTTTTCTTGATGCAGTCATTTTAATTTACGTGTGAATGTAAATTAAAAGGTAAAAGGTACTGATGCGGACAAGTATCACATAAAACAGTTGGAGAACTTCCTACCTATTTATTCTGTACCTTTTAGAGTATCCATTCTTTGAGAGACTGTGAGAAAATGATTTTCATTCTTCATTTTTTCCCATTGTTTTACCATATTGCTACATTTCTTCTGAGGGATTCTTGGTTTCTGTTGAAAAGTTGTTCAGTAACAACTCAGACTCAGTAGTATTCTCACTAAGCTTTACGTGCAAATGCAGACCTTTCCGGAAAGCCAAATCACTGACTGAAACCTTTTTTTGTTTTTCCTATTTAAAATGAGCTTGATTTGTTTTCCTATGTATTCACAGGCTCTTAAAATAAGAGAGAGCTGCAATTGCCCATCTCTTTCTGGACCAGATCCTCGCCTCATTTTCAAACTTAGCATGCAACATCTCCTGGAATCGTCTAAAGATCAAGAAACCCCAAATTCTACAAAGCGAGATCTCTCAAAACCAAAACTGGATTTTCCTCACACTCAAAAAGTGGAAGATATGCCAGTAACTTTTGCAGTTAAACCTACAAACTAATGATAATAATTTTAACTTTTTATGAAACTTGTGGTCCCTGAAGGTCTGTCTTACAACGCAAATTTGTCTTTGAACCATAAAGAAGATGTAGCCACTCACATTCTATGTTTCTTTTATGTGATCTCTCACTCAGAGCAGTAAGGAACCATGCCCACATAAGAAGAGCAGCGTGTCGGAGCAGAAAGTTTCTTATTCATCAAGAGTTACTAAAATAAATCACTTCTCAGGGGAAACATAATCTCGTACAATCCAGTCACACAGTGTAATTTTCAGCTTTATCAGGCTCACCTTGATCAGAGGACAGATGAGCCAGAAGCGTCCCTAAAGCAGAGGAAAAAGTACAATTTTCATCACTTAAGTTGTCTGGTTTATCTTGCTGTAATTTGGGTTAGATCTATTCAGCTTCATTTGAGAAATAATGAGGAGAGCTTACCGCCTGTTCCACATATAGTATGTTTAAAAATATTAAGCTGAGATGCGGTAATAGCCTATGGGCTTGATACACCTCCACTTAATTAGGTGGATTTACTGCTGGGATTTTTCCTCTTTCTAAGGCATTTTAGAATACAGATTGATTCAACATTTTTCTTCAAAGCAACCTGAAAAGGTTGCATAAAGTTCAATTTAAAAAAGGAGTTAAATAATTTTCAAGGAAGTCTTTCTTCTGAAAGAAACACTGTATAAGAACCATAGTTTGTAGCACCAGAATGCTTTGCAGGAATGGCTGTTATCTTTTTTTAAATTATCAGGGTGCCTCATCAGAGGGCAGTTTTACTGCAATGACATTTGATTTGGATATATCTGTTTGGATAGAAGTGATTGCTGGTGTGGAAATATATTATGTAGTAGACAAATACAACAAGGTTTCTTGACTGCACAGCTTTCACAGCTGTACCTTTTCCTAAAAGGTGACTTCTCTTCAGGAAACTGGCATCTAATGCTGAGCCTTCCTTCCTCCCTCCAATCCCCCTGAAGCCACACATTTTATACTGTGGAGACCAATATGCACAATATAGGTGAAGCTCTGCCTTTCCTGATGGGCTAGCCAGTATAGCCAGCGTATTAATCTTTATTTGCACATGTTTGAGTTATCCTTGCTTTGCAGTTGATGGAAATATTGAAATGTCGATCTTACAGGAAGATGTAGAAAGAGGTGGCAGTGAATGAAAATAAAGAAGGGAAATCCTGTTCCTTAATCTGTTAAGATGTATTTGCTATTAGGTTTTTTGTTACTCACTTGTATTAAAACAAAAATCTGGTTTGTGTATGGTAGGGTTTCACATGAAGGGGATGTTCAAAATCTTTTACAGTGTATTATATTTTGAAACATTCTTTTTTATATATGGAGAGGAGCAGACTTTATCATAGTTCTTCAATTAAATCAGAATGCAAGCTTTTAAAAAGGAGAAAATAACCTATTCAGTGCTGTCAGTGAATATAGTTGGAAAAAAAGATTGTGAAACAAGTAATTCTTTTACTAACTTCAGTTGATGAACCAGGGTCCTTTGAGAAACACCAGCAAGTGCCTACCTTATCTCTATTCAGAGGTAAGTTGATGTATCTGTAATGTTGATGATTCTAGGTCTAGATTGGCTGCATATTGCATACAAGCTGTTTTTAAATCTCTGCTCAGTACTACTGGCAAGAGGCAGAAGGTCCAGCCTGACCATTATTCATCCATCCATTTTTATTCTTAGTGACAGGAGTTTTTGTAACAGACGTTCAGTGATGTGTTGAAGCATTTGGACATTGTCACCTGAAGGTAAACACCATTTAGATTTCCCTGTGGACCTTATAGTTTATACTGCAACACCAAGACCCGATGCTGCTGCCTCTCTCTCGCTCCAGTGTCAAAGCTTGTTTTGTTATCCAGGGCTCCTGGTTGACATGCAGCTTGATTCTTGTGTCCGTTAGGACTAAGGAGAACATAGAAGAGTTTTTATAGCATTCAAGATGAAGTATGAAACTACACAAATTTCATATTTCTACTGCCTGTTTTAAGTGACTTAAGTATTGCACTGGAATGCTGGAGGTGCAATTTTTAAGTTCACCAAGGGAGATTTTTTTAAAATTTGTATGTAAATAGCCTTGTAACCATGATCATGGTGATATGAGAGAAAAGGTTTCAAGTGAAAGGTAATAGTTTATATTAGACCAACAAAGGGCTTATGTACTTTTTCCAACTACACCAGTCTAATGAAACATACCTATCTCCTTAAAAAACTTACATACACATACATGCATGTATACCTATAAAGTACACACACAAACACAAGAGTTAGGCCTCTACACTAAAACCCTATAGTTCAAAAGTCAAAAATGGTATGTTGAAAATTTCAGGTTTTACTTTATACCTTGAATTATCCCTAATATTTTTCTCAAGTGCTTTGGGAGGGGTTTCTTCTTTCTGCTTCTCGTGTCCAACACAGAAAATGCCTTGTGCTCATCTGCCTCTTGGAGGGCACTTTTTCCTTAAATTCTTGCTGAATACTATATGTTACATCTGTCTATATTGTTAAAGTATGTTCTTTTTTCATTTTTTGAACAGAAAAATTACAAAATTGTTGCTTTCCAAAGGTTTGGGAAGTCATAGTAAAAATTGCACTTTTTAAATTAAAGAACATACAATCATTTTAAGTTATGTGTATATATAATATATATATATAATATATGTATTAATATATAAACTATAATGTATTACTAGATTATTAATCATAATAGTTATAATTTCAAAATATATCCCTTAGGAAAATCCTATGGTTGCAAGTTCTGATGATACGTAGAAACTTTTCTTCTTTTTTTAAATTACACTAAGTTGTGTAACTTAGTATGTCACAGGAAAAGTAGATCTAGAAGTGTTGTTGAAGGAATTCCGTACTTGAAAGATGCGTGTCATACAAGAGAGAGAATAGTGGCTAAAGTGAAAAAAGGTAAGATAGATCAGTAAAAATGCATCTGCATTTCCACCGCCAATATTGCATGCTGTGCTTCACAGCTTCCTCTTGGAAAACTAAATATATAGTACAAATTTCACTAAACCTCTTAATGCATTGACTGTAGTGGGAGTGTTGAGAGATTTGATAAGCAGGGGATGTGCATTCAAGGCAGTCCTGTAATGAAAATAGCTCCTTACAACTTCTGGTTTGTCATGTTTACTCTTTTTTTTTTTTTTAAAAACTTGAAATACGTAAGTGCCAGGAAAGCAAAGCAAACAGCTGTTAGAATGCTCTTTGTTCTTGAATTCTGTTTGTAGTCATTAAAAGAGAACAATCCTGCAAGCTTGATGCTTTTTTTCTTATATTATGTAGGCTGCCACAGCTGGGTTTTTTTCAGTGTGGTCGTTAGTATCTCAATACCCCTGGCTGAAAAACTACTTCCAATATAATAGTCTGTTGTAAGCTATTTTACTGCCATCAAAATTCTCACTGCTGAAAATCATTGTTTTTCCAGATCTTGTGAGCTTTTGGAGGGGGAGCAGGATGATCACAAAGTGAGGTTGGTAATAGAGGTAGCAGGATAAGACTTTTCTGTCAGCAGTACACTACGGGTTCTTTAGGTTTCCAATCCATATTGCAGAGTGTGGTTTAGTCACCCACAGTAAGGACTGATATTAATAATTGCATTTCTAGATCACTTGAAGCACCTCATAAATCCTAGTTAAGCTTTTATGTAATACCTGCATAGGTGGACTTTCTAACGGTTTTGGAGATACTTTTAGCAAAGCTTCACAAAAGATCATTGAAAACATCTGGGGCTATAACTGGCATTCTGAATCATTCTTTAGCTTTTTATGTCCCACTGCATAATGTCTGTGTGTCTAAAACCAGAGTCCTCATAGCAACCTGAAGTGATAGGCTTTGTGTGATGGTTACATTTATACGGTTTGTCACTTATTGATGTGTATCTGCAGAGGTTGGATGTACCTCTTTATGCATACTTGACTAAGATACAGTTATTTGTTCTTGATGTAGTTATTTCTTATCTGCTTTCTCTTCTGTGTAAACTGGTTATTGTTTGTTTGCTGCCTATCATCACTAAGGAGCTGATGCCTAAATCTTGATGTGGTGGTTATTTATTCTCAAAAAAAGTTCGGTCTCAAATTTGTGGTTCCACCACAAAATCAGGGTTTGTCGTGTGTTTACTGTCACGTTAGCTGTAAGAAAACGCTGCATAAAAGTTGGCTACAATTCTTCGTTTCCTGTGCCCTCGCCCCATTTTCTTGTGCTGTAGGTGTCTCTGCTAGAAGCAGCAAGGGCTGCTGAGACAGGAATTGGGATAAGCAGAATGGACTCTTAAATAAGTCAAATGAAAGATGGAGTTGAATGTTCTGCCTGTGATAACTTTATTGCTGGGGTTGGCAATTGTTGGCAGATCTGTAAAGAGAACTGACTGAGTGTCTCTGGTGTCCCTCACTGCTGCCTACACGTATTGCAAGCATCCAGTAAATGTGCTGTTTGATCTCATGGAGCCTAAGGCTACATGCCAAATATAGGCCTAGCATAATATTCCTGGCTACGTTGTTCTGGCTGTGCTGGTTAAAGTCTGCTTGGTACGAGCCAGGGGTTCTTACCCTGATTTATGAATGGATGCAGAGAATTGTTATCTCCAGCACATAAATTCATTATAACTATTAACCTAAGCTGAAATTGAACCTGTTGACCTGGAAGTGAATGGCTCCATAACATTTCATTAATCCTTTGAGATGTTTAATTCCTGCTAATTTGATATTTCAGATACGATCTTCTCTACAGATATAATGGCTTAATTAGTATACATTACATGATGTCTCTTCACACTACAGCGTGTACAGTATTTATCCACTAGAAAAGTAATTCAGTAGAGCTCAATTATAATACATTGACTAGAGCATAAAAGTTGAAAAGGGTATGTGCAGTAGTGATATTTTAAGCATAAACATTTTTCAAGCAGTCTTCTATTTGTTGGTATCTACCACCTTCTAAAAATGATGTTCCTAAACCTTTTGTTACAGCTTACTAAAATATTTCCATTTAAATGAGATTCTGACAATACTTGGATGAATTACCATAACCAACATTTGGTGGGACAACAGTTGATAGAAACCTGATGTGTAACTTAGTCACCTGTATGATATCCTTAATACAGTCTTTCATATTGTTGGAGACCAACAAAACTGATGTGAAAATACAAGTTTGAAGAATAACTTTCTATGTGATATGGTTGTCTTCCATCTCTTAATTTGATAAAAACACTGGTGGCTGACAGCACTTTTTGGTGATAGATACCAAAATACATGCTAAACAAATTTATTTTGTACCATTCAGCTTGCAGATCTTTTAGCTGAAGACACCTGTTTCAGAGCACATGTAACAGTTCAGGACAGTGGTTCCAGTTGGAACTGCAGGGAACAGGCAAAGAGAAAGGTAGTAAGTCTTTGGAATCTGGTCATTTTGCTGCTGCCTTCCTGTGAAAAGTCAGTGGAGGCACAGATACAAAGAAGCTCTGATAGCTCATCTTAGAAACGGTTTGTTTAACAAGTGGAAGTGAAAAATTATGCTTGTGGCACATGCTGTTATGATCTGACTTGCCTACTTTTTCCTTCAGCTTTCATTGGCATGTAGATTTTCATGGGAAAGATGTGTTTGTTATAACTGTTCAGACATATTGTGGACAGCCTTGTGGTCATTCTATCTTTTGTTTGTAATGGCAAGTACAGACTGTTTTCCAAAGTGAGTTCCATCAAAATGATGCAAGTTGGTTTTTACCCTGTTCATGAGTGACATCAAGGCCCTCCAGTTTCTTTCAGGTTCTTATGCCTTTTCTACACAATCCAATGTAGAAAATTCATCAAGTGCCATAGAAGCAAGGTGAGCAAACCAACATTTCAGCATCAAGTCAATGTGAAAAAAGGGTGTAAGGTGATCCATGCATAAGGTATTGAAAGTGCTAAATGGGCTGAAAACTTGATAAACCTTATAGGAAGTTCTAAAGTTCTTGTGCAAGTTTCATTGCAGGTTCTTCATAGTCTCAAATACCACTTTTGACCTTTTTAAATGGCTGTTGAGGTCAATCCAAGGAGCCACAAAAGATGCAAGAATCTACTGGAAAAGTGTATTTCTTAACTTACTGTCTAATTTCTAGAATTGCATAGAGGATTGGGTATTTGTCCCAATTGTCAAATGACATATTTCCCCCAAACTTTTCAAGGATGTTTTTTCATGTAGGTATTGAAGCTGTTTTCTTTTGTCAGATCCGTGTGTATGAGTGAAATTAGATGACTCCTGCCCCAACTCAGATGCTCCCCCTTCTACTACTTTGCAGTCTAAGACTTGAGTTAATTAAATTTATCTCCTTTTCCCTTCTAGCAACATTGATCTATATTGTATATTTGGACTCTAGAGAATCAGAGCTCCTTATTCCTGCCTGGGATATGTTGTCATCAGATTTATTCCATACGTGTATGGAATAAATAATGAAGGAGTAAATGATGGAGTAACGTAGCAAAGTTGCAGCAGTGTGACTTGTTAGCCACAAGATGGCAGTTGGGCTGCCTGAGCTGGTCTTGAAACTGATGCATTGCAAGACCTTCATTTTTAGTCTGGCTTTAGTAAATTATCAAGGTGATTTTCCCTTTCAGTGTTAACTGCAATGACTCTTCCCTAGAGTAAACTCGAAACATCCTTGTGAGCCTGTGAATCTCGTGTAGTTCTGTTGAAGGCTTTCAGTTCGTCTTTATCTGGATAGCAGATAACTTTATAGAAAGCTGCTGTCTGGCAAGCCTTACTTTCCTTTAGCAGAAGTGATCAGGAGGAGTGAGTGAAAAATTGTACATGCAAAAATTAAGTATGCACCATTGGATTTACACTGGTAGCCAGTTTTGAACCCTTATTGCAAATCTGGTCTGCTTTCCTCCTACTGCAGGGTAACAATGGAAGACAGAACATTTTATTTTGGTGCTGATGGCATGCTTGTCTCTGTCTAATGATTAAAGCAGGGTCTGTGCTCTAAGAAGATGAGATGTGCTTCCACCTGTGTTTCTGATGGCCTGGGGCTTGCTTTTTTTTCTTCCTCTACAACCTGTCAGGGAGCAGTGAGAGTGAGGCTGCTTCATGAAGGGAAAGCGAGATGGGAGCTGAGGGTGACCACAGTACCAGCTAGTTATCTCACAAGCAGGGTGAGCAGCACGGGGTTGGTGATAGAATTGGGTCCCATTGAGAGTCCAGTGATCATGAGACAAATTTTAGGTGACGGGTCTGGTCCAAGATCAGAGTGGGAGGCCCAGCTAACATGTCAGGATCAGCCGGGGACAGGCCTGTGTACAGGGCTTACCTCCAGTGAAGCTCATCAAGGCCTGTGGGCTGAGCTGAAATGGAGTCCTAGGTGGTGGGTACCTGCGCAGAGGCCCCTGCTGAAGCTGGTCAGGCCAGTTAAGGCCTGCTGGCATGTTTGGGCCCCAACACAACCATCCTGGGATAGGAGAGCCTGTTTGACTGGATAATGTAAGAGTCGACTAATGGTGAAGTTCCTAGCTAAGGAATGGAGACTCCAGATTTCAATTTCCTGTGCCATCTTGCAAGGGTCACATAGACTTTTAGTGTGTAAGTTTCTCTTCTGTAAAACAGAAATGGGAGAGAATAAATTCAAGGATGGGAAGGATGTATCAGGATGGATATGTATCTGAGGTGAGGAGAAAATGAAAATATTAGGATAGGCTGTTTTTATTTTCTTCTCTAGAATTCTGTTTTTAAAGTATGAAGGATAATGGAAAGGGGAAGAGATAGCAGTTCCTTAACATCAGCCAGCCCTACTTGTTCAGGAGGGGCTGAAATGAGAGGACTCTTGTTTTGTTCTGCAGTCTCAGTGCTTGGTGTTCTCCCTCTCTCTTCCCCCCCCTCCCCCCCTCTTCCATGTGAGGTATTTCATGAACTAAAAGGGTGAAAGGAAATAATTGAGCTTGGTATTTGGAGGAGCTGAACATGTGTCAGCTGGATTTCAGAGACTACCAGGTATACAAAGAGTGTCTTCAAATTCTCAGCCTGGAGAAGGTTTCTGTGTCTTCTTGAAGCACTTTAACAAACTGGCAAATGATTCTCAAAGCAATCAGAACCTCAGCTAGCACTGTTTGGTGGGGTTTTGCCCACTTCTTTGCTGTATCCTCAGCTGTATCACCCTCCCATTACTTTGATAATACAGATGAGGCTATACTGGTCTGTGTTTCACCATTTTTTCAGCCAACAAGCTAGAAGGAAACAAAACCCTTGAGAAGCAACAGGGTCCAATTTTCACTGTCAACAACGAGGCCTCTATTCTGTTCACATCGAAATCCCTGGCAAAAGTCCCGGTAGTTAGATCTGGATTTCTCCCTCCTTAAAACAATATTCTTCCTTTTGTGCTTTATCCTCTGCTTGTCAGAATCAGCTGATTATGAGCTCCTGCACAGATGACATTTTATCTTCAGTAAGCAGGAAGGAGGCATGAATTAGGGCTTAGAAAAATTGTTCAATAATTAGCCACAGAGGAAGGAAAACATCCAAAAAAAGTACACAGAAGGAATTGACTTACTTCATTTAACTGGGCTGGAAAGTTCAGCTGTAATGATAGTGGTTAAATTAATTATGATGATTTGGTGACAAGGAAGGAAGTTAGCTTGTCCCCAAATGATGTGTATTATTTTTTTAACCAAGATGAAGTAACTGCACACTGCTGCTGCTTGTGTCAGAATCACTGATACCCGGTATTCCTCAAGACTTGTATACTGCATGCTCATTCAGGGTGCATGATGGCACAATTTGGTCACACACTAACCCTTAAGCCAGAGTTCGGATAAGTCCGTGGAAGGCCTTAGTGCTTTCTTTAAAGCCTGCATTATTGTAAATAGCTATGGTGCAGACAGTCTTGGACAATATGGTGGGCTGTGACTTCTGGCATTAAAAGGGCAAATTCTTATATTTTAGCTGAAGCTGGGGGAAGTGTGTCCTAGGGCTGTGCCGAGAGTACTACCCTACCTTTAGTAATGACTGCTATCATGAATGCTGCTGATCCTGCCTCATCTTTTCCTCCTGCACCTCTGTTACAGCTCCATCCTGCCTTGGCTGCAGCTTTAATGACTGGAGGTCTCTGTGGGCATAGGTAACATAACATACATATTACACATGTCCCTGTAAGGTACTGGAGAACTTCTCATGGCTGTCTCAGGCTGTAGTATTTAAATGTGCCCCAGCTTCAATTCCTCATGGCTGTTTGGTCTCTTTAGTCATTCTGGCAAACTGTTTTTAATACTAACTTACTTTTCACATGCTGACCTCTCTTTATCTTTGTTATCAATATTGCAAGAGAGAGGATCCACTGAAATGACTTTTCTGTGTGGCTATGGAAGCCATTGAGACCTATGGACTTCTTGATTTTTCTCTGTGAACAGGTCCCAATCTATCAGGCTATCCCTGAAGAAATCTACATCTCTTAACTGGACTTCCAGTTTTATCGTTTTAATGTTTCATAGTGCCTGTGGGACATATATGTCAAGAGGCATCACGTCTTGGAGGATATTTCTTAATGGCTATCATGAGCTGATACATCCAGGATTTAAGAAGAATGACCTTGAATTTGATGGGGATAACAAGGGCAGCTAATAAAATGAGCACAGCGTTAACAAAGAGAAGTGTTCAGAAGGTTCTCATGCACTGATATCTGATACACTGATCAGTTTCCTGAGCAATAGCAGATTTGGGGGTCTTTAAATTTGCCTTTTATTGTCATTGATATGGAGTCAGGCTGTAACTCATTGCCAGCATCTGCCAGCATAGCTGTCAGGCATGGGTGTGAAGGGATATGGCTGCTGATGGTCAGAGGGGTCACACCAAGGTGCCATAATAAAAGCATAGCTATTTTTAGAGGGAAAAAAAACAACCCCAAACATTTATACTAGTTTTGCTTCATTTTAGTATGCTAATAAAAATGCATTTTTGCCATGTATAACTTTGCCTGCATAGAAGCACTTTGCTATAATGGTTTACTAGTTTCCCTATATCACTAAAATGTTCCTTACAGTCGTTTGGAGTTGGTGTCATTTTTATTGACTGTGTACACAGTTCTGCCTCCTGGAACAATAGGAAGAAAATACATGCAAGCCTCTCCTGCAGGAGCCATAAGCACAGCTCTTCTTCTCTAACACTAGACAGACCTGGTTTATGACCTCTGTCTTCCTCTAAGGTTTCTTCCCTCTAACCTTCTTTTTTCCTATTCCCTGCTTTTCTACTTTAAACTTGGTTGCTTGTGAAAAATGTAAGGATAAATCCAGATAGCTACTCTAGCTACTACTCTTTTCTGCCTCTGTTTTAAAATAACAAGAAAAGCTTTGACAGCTAAGAGCCTAGGCGAGATGAAGTGGCTTAACCCATGGAGTATGGCAGTGGCTGCAAGTAATGCATGGCATCTTGAACTCTTCCTATAGAGACTTTCACCCCAGGTGCTGATATATCAATGACTCTTAATGTGCAATCTATTAGCATGTTTCACTGTAACAGTCTAATGAGTTGCAGTAATCCAGCCTGGAGGTCAGAGATGAAAGGCTTGCTGTTGAAGCTGCTTATTGAACTTGATTCCCCCATCTTTAGAAGGTCAGAAAACTCATCCACCAAGAGAACGACCTTTGCCAGGTCACAGAGACTGATGGGCAGGTTGGCCTGTGCAAATCTGAATTCTGAAACCAGTCTTGGAAGCAGATAGGAGTGATTTCATGTTTTCAGTAAGACAAGGCTACTCTGTATCTTTGTTAGTTTAAAAGGCTAACATAGGAAATCCCGCATCTTTTAAAATAAAATTGGATACAGACTAGACCATTTTCAGATTAGTATGCTGATAGGTTTGGACTGCAGTACCTCATTGGACTCAATGAGATCATGTTTTTACATGTCTGCTCCAGTCCATCAGGCAGACCTAGTGAAAAGGTAACAGAAAAAATGCAACAAAGGAACTGTCGATACTGAGACAATTTAATTAGCATTTTTTGCTTCTAAAAAAATTACCTAAATAGAGAATACCAAAAAACCCCAACCCCAGAAAACCTTGGCAAAACTACAGCTTACTCAGGCTTCCTGAAGCTTGAGAGATTCTGATGCAAAGGTACCTCATAAAGCTGTGTGTGATTTGTAGAAAGGAAAGAGTTTTTTAAAAAGGGAATCTATATCTGTGTCTCTCATCCTCCACAGGTGGGCTTCAATGACCCAAACCTAGTCGCCTAGGAAACTTAAAATCTTGCAGAATTCTCTCCTTTAGTATAAATAATTTTTTAAAACCTCAGTATTGTGTTTAATTTTGACAGTAAAACATGTGGATTTGCACACTGTGGAACACAAAGGTGAAGCGTCGGAGGTCTCTCCGAGTGGGAGGTTTGAGCTTTTTGCTCTTTCAAAGCCAATTAGATCTTGGCCAAAGCTTTGTGGAAGAAGCAGGACCACCTTCTTCACCCCTCCTCTTCTCATTTCATAGATGCCATGTGGTTGGGGTTTTGTTTCCTCTACTTCCTTTGATTTACACTGTCACACAGACAAATCAAAGCCTACCTTTTATTTATTGCAGCTAGCAAGAGTGTGCTACAGACTTAATTCAGGATATGGACTCAGATCCTTCCCTGGAGCAGAGTATAGTACTTTGTCATTTGCAAACACTTGGAAGCACAGTGCTTCAGAGTTCCTGTAAACAAGAATAAATTCAAGGAAAATTTTGAATTACATGTGTAGTTTGAATGAATACATTGGGATCAGAGTAGCACACGGCAAGATGAATCTATCCATCATGGGCATTTAGTGTAAAGCCTGTATTTGCTTTTCTTTACCATCCACATAGATTCGATCAACATAGCAGTTCTGTCATTTGCTAAATACATGGGCTCTGCTCTCCGGGACACCAGCTCATCAGTTACCAAGTGAGCAGCCTGTCATAGGGCCTGCACAGATCATTTGTAACTGTCACGTACCCAGAGATCAGAATCTTCCCAGAGTCCGATCCTTTGATGGCTTGGAAATAGGCTAGCTGTACCTGATACCAGGCCTTGTTGGATAGAAGGGACGGTGCTGGACCCGAAACCTAGACGTGGAATTGGAAAGTTTGGGTCTCTTGAAGTTAGGTGGTAGGCACCAGCCTGCAGCACAGTAGCTTTAAATTTTTGTATTAATTTTCCATTTATGTCCGAGAACACAGGCAATCACTTCAACTCGCTGTTTTCAGAATTCTCTCTCTTGAATCATAGTCTGCTGTGTTTCTTTAGAAGAGCTGCAGGAAAGGCATGGAAATCATGTTACAACTTGGACTAACATCTAGGCAAAATCTGGGCACAATGCACAAGTGTGAAGAAAGCTGCACTACCTGAACTGACCCCCCACCCCAACTCCAGAATTTTTTATCAAGCTCTTTTAGATGCCAAACAACTGCATGAGTTACAGGGTGCAGTTTTCTGTTGTTCATTGGGTTTTTTGTTTGTTTTTTTTTTTCTTCCATATTCCTGCTCTCTGGAAAGCTAAGAATGTACCTCTTTTCCTGAGTCTGTTTATGCCTTCAGTTGCATTGTTTTCTAGTCCTTAGCAAGTACCTTAAATATGGTCAAGATGATAATTTGCAACCATAACTGCTTTGGATCTTAAAGGTGGGTTTGTTTGGTTTTTTTTTACAGTTCAGTGCTTTCAGCTCCTGCTGTGTTTCCTTGTACTTTTCTTCTTAGTTGTCCATAGAGAGTCAAGGAGTTTCGTGATGATGATGCTGGAGAGCAAACAGTTTTAACATTATTTTACTCTCCTATATCCTAAAAACTGCTCTAACATGTATAATCTTTGATCTCTAATCAAGTTCTGTTTTGTTTTCTGTCTTTTTAAGATTATTACTTTTATTAAATGACTAGCTGATACTGATTTAACTTAACAGAGCAGGAATTGTATAGTGGCTGCATGTAGCTCTAACCCAAAATTTCCCAGGGATTTTGTAGTAAGGCCAGTTGCTGTAGATTAAGTGCTTTTTAAGGACATGTTGAAATACTTCTGGTTATTTGGATTACAGATTCCCTGAATATTGTTGACATTATAGGCCCTGTGAACTATAATACTTCTTTGCGAGCATCTGACTCCCAATACAGCATATTGACTGCAGTAATGCATGTCAATAAAAGAACTAGGGTGACCTAGGTAATTTCAGTCATGTATCTCCATCCCTTCGTCACTAGCAAGTAGAGGTGAAATTTTAGTGTTCCTTCTTGTTCCTGAGACTTCTGATAAATCTCAGCTTCTCCTTCAAAAAATGATAATAAAATTTTTGTTGTGTCTTGTAGACCTGTTGCTGATTAATTCATTTAAGGTTTGTGATAATCTGGGAAATTGGTATCTACTTGCATTTTTCTTATTATTAAATTTATGAAAAAGGTGAGCTTTGGATGCACTGCAGTGGGAGGATGACTATGCTTGTGGGCCTGCCTGCTTATGTTCTTTTTCCATTGACCTTGAGACCTCAGGATGTCTGGTGAACGGTCCATAACATCACCTCCAGCATGGCTGTCAAAAAGCTAAGTTTTTCATCTCTTTCTGTTGCTATTGCTTAGGACAGCTGCAGCGAGTGCTTCATGAGTACCTCACTGCTGTTATGCTAAGCAGTATGTGAACGGGTATTTCTGTACTAGGAATCCCAGCACACCTAGTAGACACCCAGATCATAGGATCATTTAGGTTGGAAAAGACCTTTAAGATCATTGAGTCCAACCATCAGCCACACCCACTAAACCATGTCCTGAAGTGCCTTGTCTGTGTGCTTTTTGAATACTCCAAATGCCAGGTGAATACTAGATGAAACCTCCTCTTTCCAAGGGAAACTCTGTCACAGCCCAGCAGATCTCACTAATGCAAGACTCTGGTAATCAGACTGGTAGTTCTTATTCTCAATTTTGCACCATTACACCTAGATAGCTCCCCTAAGGACTAAAACTAGCTTTTTGCTCTTTCACACCCTTCAAATACTTGCTGATGGCACTGCATTTTCACTTCCCCCTCCCTATCCTGATAGCCTCAATTCAGACTGGATCTCGACATTCCCATATCATTTATGTTTTTGCATTTTAGTTTCCAAAGAGTTTGTCAATGTCTTTCTTTGACTATGCTAGAATACTCATAATTGTGTGGTTCTGAGTTGTTTCAGTTTCCACTTAGGAAGGAAATGCCAGACTTGCACAGTGTCTTTGCTTTTCACAGCTTAGGTCAAACCCTGCCTGAACACTAGCATACTTTCCTGCATGTTAATTTTAGTTAATAGCTATTCAGTAAAACAACGCAACCAGCTCAAGATATATGGCACAAATTAAGCTGAACGCCCAAACAAATTCAGCAACAGACCTTGGCCTCGGTGGGCTCTTTAAGTCCAGTGTAACATGCATTTACATTGTTTTATTTCTCTCTCAAACTGTAACTTGCTCCCTGTGGGGTTACATTGAGTTAGTTTCATTTTCACATTGTACTAGCACCACTATAGTCTTGCATTTAAATAGTCTCATTTCATTTTGATATCATGATGTCATCTCCACAGAGATGTATTGTGACTGTCTGGAGAATTTAGTGATAATGCCAAGGCAGAGTCAAGCAGCCCTACCCAAGCTAGCCAGTTGGCTAGACACATTGCTGTGCTGCACGGTAAGCTCAACTTCAATTTCTGAGCCCAGTCTTGTTCTCTGGACTGATAATGCAATGTATTTTTATATCTTTTGAACCCGGTTCACTCTCTTACTGGCAGAAAGCATATGTGCGTGGGAAATAAGGTCTCTGGGAAACCTAATAGTTTTGGTCACATGCAAGTCAGCAGTAGCTGGGAAAGGACACAGGCAGGGCTGGTTCTCTTATGTCAGTGTTTCTCCATGGCTGTACCCAGTGGTGAATTTGCTATGAAGTCTAGTGATGATTAAAACTACCTGCTGGAAAATCCCATTGGGGCGGTAAGGAAGGGTGAATCCATCCCCTAGGTGCCATGGAATATGGGTGACTCTAATCTATCACCTGGGTGTTCTGGAGCCAAGAACAACTAGTCATTAGTAAGCAGGTGCCCAGAGTCCTCCGAGAAACACGTACACACAGCTACTGCAGTGCCCCAAGTACTCTGAATAGCACGGTAACGCAAAGTGCTTCCAACTGTAAATGTCAACATCCTAATGGCAATCCCCATACATCTGTCTGCAGTCTGTATTTCATAAACAACTCGCAAGCTGTGTCCTGCCACACGAGAATCTGTGCTAGACCACGCTCTCCCATCTCAGCATGAGCCACCTGGGGGAGGAGAGATCCAAGTTTCAACTTAATAGTGTATCTTCTAGGCTAGGACACAGCTCTGGGACCTTGCCCCACACCCTCAACTCCAGCAAGCACTTTGACTTCATGACAGCAGCAGAGCTGGTACTTTAGGTGAAGGGGTTTTTTATTTATAGAGCTGCCATTAAATCGGTCTAACACAGTCATACAGTATTTATGATAAGATTAGATACATGACTGCATCCAAAGCAAATAAAGGGATTCTCGATTCTTGGTGGAACATTCACTTGGAAGGGAAACCGTAGCTTTAATGTGCATTTCTTTCCCTACTGCTGTAAGATTTCCAGGGACAAATTCAATCAGGCTGTTTGACTCTAAAGGTGAAGTCTTTGTGGTTAGTGTTTTTCTTTTAATTATTTTGTTTAAAAATAAATGAGTTCTGCAGCTTTTGAGCTTGAGGGTTAGTGGCTTGATTTTAATTCTCTCCAAAAGCAGTGAGACTACTTAGTGTGAACCTACAAAAGCAATTCTGTGAAGCTGCTGGTTTTAGGCATTTCTAGAATGATGCAAGAATAAAACCATTTGTTAGACCTACCTCTGGGATCCAGTGCCTATATACATTTGTCAAAGGACACGATATTGAATGCTTCATTTTCCAAACACTAGGCCAAGATAAATTATATCTGGGTGTTGAGCCTTCCTGATATAAATCAGTGGCATATCAATAATAGGATTCAGGTTCCCTCTGGAAGTTTAAAGTAAATGTGCTAGGATCCTTGTGGGAAATAGTAGGTTTCATTTCATGGACTTCTGCAAGGAGTATTGTCAGTGGAGCCTGCTTTTTAATCTGGCCAATGGACTAATGGGAAAGTAAGTGTAAAAAGACACAAACTAAAAGAGATTGGGATGATGCTTTGGAACAAGTCTTTCTAACTGATAAAGCGGTGAGGGCTTTTGGAAGCCCATGCAGAACTGATGCAAGTTCTTTAAGGTTATTGATAAGGAAACAAATGCTTTTTAAAGGTCAGAGCAGACTTGGAAGTTCAACTGAATGGGGAAGGAAGACAAACAATACATGGAACTGAATATTTGTTGCACTAGTCTTTGACTTGAGAGGCGTGGGGCCAAATCTTCTCCTAAGTCTTAAATAACAATTAGTTCAGTGGTTTGATTCCAAGCTTCACTTTTCACATCAGGCACAAGTGCAGTTCTGAAATCTGTTTGTTATGATTGACATTTTATATTGATTTTAAAGTACTCTTGCTCACTTACAAGGTCCTCAGTAACACTTTCATAGACTGTCTTTCAAGCCTGACTTTTCACTTATGCTTTCCAAAAAGTATCTGCTAATGTGCTGTGACATTCATATTCATCACAACCTGGAAACAGTTAAGGCTTGAGCTTTATGCCCTGTGGCTTTGAAATCATCATTCTCCTTACAGACAGAATACTGAATCTGCTTTCTTCCACTTTTAATTTGAAAGCCAATTCTACAGTAGCTGGTATTCTTCCAGGACTTTAAACCTCGATACACAAGTACCAGGTAGCTAGCTATGAGAGCCAGAGATTGCTAGAGTCCTTATTTATCCCTTACTCAGATACCCAAGATGCAAAGAAGAGTTGGATTCGTATTACCATCTGTGTATACTACACATCAGCAGCAGGTGCACAGCTCCTCCACTGGCTTCTGCTGCAGTGAGACACCATACAAAGATGTGATAAACATGCTAAAAGCAAGAAAAGCAAATAAATGGAAGAAAAGAGGCTGTGCCCCAGATGGCAGAGGTAGTAAGGATAAAAAAATGGAGAAACAAGCAAGTGGAAACAAAAAAAATGGAGAATTTCAGCAAAGATTGAAAACATGGGACATTAGCATGTGTGCTACAGTGGACAAACCATCCAGTAACACAAATGACAAAGTAACAAAACCTCATGAACCTGTGTACTGGGTTTCCTTTTTCTCCTTGAGACTATCAAAGAAATAGATCTGCTTTCCCACCCTTTAACCCCAAAGAGTGAAAGAATAAATAGTTCAGAGGCCAGGGACTATACCTAAGAGTCCTAGGTTAATTTCATTGCTTTGTCACAGGCTTCCAGTATAACCCAGGAAGATCAGTTCCTTTAGTTGTGCTCCAGTCCAGCAGTAGTGAAGTGATATAATTGGTTCATTACCTCCAAAGACTGTGAAAATATATGTGTTACGAACTGCAGAGCTGATTGATGTGGACAAGGACCAAAGTGTGTTTGGTGGTCTCATGATATTAGTTCCTTGCTATTTGCTTGCACCTTTTTGTTCTTGTTGATCAAAACAAGAGAAGGTAAGAATATTTTAGAAGGAAGATGCTGGGACATTTCATCTTGAAATACTGTCATTGTCACTACAGGAACCTCCTCTCTTAACTCATACCCGAAAAGGGGTTTTTTTCCCCCATCAGCTCCATGCAGATATTCAGACTGGACTCATTGATTCCTAAAGGCTGTGTTTCACTGTAAATTAATATTTTACCTGTAGCTGGCTGCCATGTAATGTGAGTTAATGCTAGCCCTCAGTGACTCTAGTTTTATTTATATTCTCCAGGGTTTAGTGGATTATAGGATTATAGAGTTGAATTCAACCAAGAAAAGGAGAGTGAGAAATCATACTTTTACTAATACTGAGAAATGTTTATACAGCTGCATGTTTCTACTTCTTTTACAGTAAACATTGTTTTATTCATGCTTATTATAATATTTTCCTGGGTAATAATTCATACAATGCAAGGCATCTCCCTTGTCTTTTGTATTTAATTATATTTATATTATTTGTTTACTGATGGCAGATACTTTCATAGATGAAAGTAGATAAAAGGAATAGATGAATCAATCATGGAGGATAGGAAAAATGTGTATTAGCAACAATCTGCTGTTTTTTAAAAACTGGGGCAAGCAAGAACATGATACTTTCTGGTTACACTTACTACTGTTACTGTACAAGAATACAGTATAGCAAACAGAACTTATCTTTGCCTCCCAAACTTTATGGAAAGAACAGACCTACTAGATTAGCTGAAAGGAGGTCAGGCTGAGAGAGGAAAGGCTATGTTGCCCTGTGCAAGAGTCACTGATGACCAAAAATGCAACCTGGAATCCTAGGGTAGTCAAATATCCTTGGCTTTAAGTAATCTGTAGAGTCAACAGACTTCCTAACAAATGTTCTTGTGAAATATGCTGTTCACACCATAAGAAAGTTGATCTTTTTACAGATTTTGAAAATCTTGGCCATTGCAGCTTCTCTTTAATACTTTGACCTATTAAGTCTAATTGTTAGGCTTTATGACAGTTGGGATCAATCTCACAGCTCATGCCCATCTCTATTATTTCCGAGTCCTTAATATTAACTTCTGTTGTGTTTTCACATGTGTTACCTTTGCAGCTATAAAGGCTAGAGTACCTTTCTTGTTTTTATGTAATGCTAAATTAGGGAGAAATTTATTGCATCAGTAAGGAATCATTGCCCTAGAATCCAAATATTTTAAAGAGTTGCAGGAAAAACACAGGATGCAGAAGTACCACTAATAGCTATGGAAGGTCATTTACCAGTCAGATGTATTCATTCATCTAAGGGACCAGATGTAGCATTTGTGTAATCAGGTACAATATGCTACAGTTAAGAAGCAACATAAAGAAATTTGGTGAAAAATAAAACCAGAATGTTTGCTGTGAAGATCACTGGTCCATACCACATATGGCACAGTATCACTGGCTATCGATAAATACTTTGTTGTTAAGGTGCCTGTAGTCAGCCCTTAGCAGAAGTATGTTCCCATGCAGGACATAGCACATTAATTACTTTCAGATAAACTGTACAGATTCTCTGCTATTGTTGTACATTTGCTTTTCAAATTTATCATTGCTATTCATTTTTCAAAATCTTGACACTTGAAATATTTAACTGTATTAGTCATATAAACATCATTATTATAGCCTATTTTACCTTAATGGACATGTTATGGCCTGTAAGGCCCTTATACACCTGTAATTTGCTGTATTGTATAAATCTATCATGTCCAATCAGTTTGGTAAAAATCTTGTAAGGCAAGATTCCTGCTTCACTGAAGCCAGAGGAAAACTCTCACCAAATATGTTTTCTCCAATTTAAAGGCCGCAATTCAGAAATTCTCTCAAATGTTTAATAACACTGAATGTTGTGCCAAAGGTGTTTTGCTGCAGTAGGCTACAGTTCAGAAGGCTCTTACTGGTCCCAGAACACATTCCTGCTGTTGGTCAACTGCCTGCTTACCGGTTACTATTATTTTAAAACAGGAAGCCCTAGAAATTGGCCAGCCTCAGTTTCTGTGTTTGTCATTCAGATGTAGATGTGCCTCAGCATCTAGGCTGCAAAGCAGTCTTGAAATATGTTCTTGCTTTACAGAGGCTATAGTTTGTATTTCAATAGATGTGTTGTGTTCTAAAGTATCCATAGGGGAAAAAAAAAGAAGTCCCTTTGATTTCTCCTTACCCCCAGTATTACTGTTATTGATTGGTCCTTACTGGTGAATAATGACTTTCTTAAAGTGGAAACAGATTACAAAGTCAAATCCAAGAGCATTCAGGCCAAATTCTGCTTTCACTGACACCAATATAAATCCAGAGGCACTGAAATGGATTACAGATTTACGCTGGTGTAACTGAAAGCAGAATTTTGCCCATAGTCTTTAACAACTCATTAGGGATAAATAGCCTTTTAGCTAATGAAAATGTAGCATTTTTGTTAATAGCTTCATAATGATATACACCAAGTGCTACATTGCCTTGATAATTGGAAAATTTACTTGCCTTTTTCCTTTGGTAACATGGACACTGTTGTAGTTCCATAGTAAAATAATTGAGCCATAAAATCCAGACACCCAAAACATGCTCATAGCATTTAAGGATAAGCAAAATGCAACTATAAGCAACTAAGCCCTACTCAAAACTGGCTGAAAACAGAACTGTGAAAAATATGATAGTGTTTAGTTCCCCAGTGCCAAATGGGGACATACGCTTTTGCACACGATTTTTCAAAAACTCTTCCTCCACCCCCAACTGGAATTTTGTTCAGTGTCAGAAAATGTATAGTGGACCTTGAAAAGTGAATGATCATGTTAAGAGTGTGAATGTCAAGTTGGATGCAGGTTTTTGACTTCTTCTGAATCCTAGCTCTTTTTTTGCTCCTGATCAGTTTGATTCAGCCTTGACAGGTTCTATAGAGAAATACTCTTTCCCTTCCCACATACAATAGGAAGTTTTTCAGGTTTGGCCTCAGACACCTATTTGGCTCAGCAGTTCTGAATACCTGTCCTATAAGGTTTCTAAATGGCAATGCCAATATTGGAGGCAGTGTATTTTTTTCGCTAGGCTCTGGAGTTGAAGTTTCCCATGTTCCAAACTCCTCTCATCTGTGAGGATATTAACAAAACCCTCTTGTCTCAGTTTCAGCCAATCTGTTATCAGAAAACAATTCCCCTTAAACATACATCATTAATATCTTCATTAATGCTTTATTACAGCATCTTTACCTGCTCTGTCAGGGAACAGCAAAAACCAACAGCTCCCTGAGGGATGGGGAGCCAAGAGCAATAACAACCAGCAGAGCAGGGGCTTCACCAGCCAGAGCCACATCCCACAGTACCTATGTTAGGCAAACAGGGCAGATGCAAAGGTTGTGGCCAGGTTCAATTAGGAGCCAGGATCATGAGACATCACGGTGACAAGACAGGTCTGAGACCAAGCCAGGAAGTCAATCTATAGGTCAGGATCAGCGCTTGCCATGTGGGCCCATATTGATAAGGCAGGGCCGAGGTCAAGCCAAGAAGTTAGTCTGCAGGTTGATGTCTGGATCAAGGAGCACCAAGGCCAGGAACAAGCACAGCTACAGTTACATTGGAAACCAGTGCTCCTCCAACACACCTCAGGAAGGAGCTTAAATACAGTCTGTGGTCTCATGGGTGCGGGTGGAAGCCCCAGGTGAGGCTGGTCAGGGCCATTAAGGATTTTAGTGCCCTCAGAGCCCTGACAGTCTGGCAGATATACGATATGGTCTCTGCCAGGTAGTGGTAAATTCCCCTAGGAAATGGTAAACCTGTACATTGTGGCATACCACAATAAATAAGTCTGTAAGAGTTTTAAACTGTCAAATGTGATTCGGAAGTTGTACTTTGATTCCCCAAGTTGTCACAAATAGTGCACAGAACTGGTGCGTGGATCTATTCCTGACTAGAGCAAATCACATCATCTTTATGTTGCTTCAATTTCCCCACTGTGGTTGTCTTTTTTGCTTGGAAGTTCTTTGCTTTGGGGATTAATTCTTGCTGTGTATTTGGAGTGTTTAGTCAAAAATTCTACCTGAAAATGCTAGGTGCTTCTGTACTATAGATAATAATTGGATAATATTTTGGAGAAAACATGACTAATATGTTTCTGTAGGGAAAAAGAGTTTCTGTTGGTTTGATTTATTGGCTATTCCAATTAACGACTTCTGTATGTTTGTTTAGGTCTGAGTTATTAAGCTACAGTATTCACAGTGGAGTCAAACCCCATGTTTGGCCATTAGACCAAGTACAATTCATAGACCATGCCATTGTGCAATACTTCCTCCAAGTATTTAAGGAACATAGCAGTTAAATGAAATATGTACATTTGTCTGTATGTCCGTAGGACTAGGTGAGTGTGTGTTACATTAACTACTTTAAAGGCAGTTTTTAACCAACTATTTAATACTCACCTATGGTAGTAGAACTGATGTTAAAACACTGAGGATGCTTTGCACATATTTCCATGGGTTTTCAGTCTTTGTGATTTTCACTTTCCCTTTGTTGCTGTATTATTAGGTATGGAGACAGATAACTCAAAAAGCAGAAAAGTGGTTTTGTTGTCCATTTCTCAAAATCTGCTTATTAGGTTAAAGTCAAACATTTCTGCTTTCTGTTGTATTTACAAAAGCAATAGTAATAAATATTGACAAAGCTAAACAGCCTCTGGGAAGGAGCAGCCTCGAATTGCTATGCAAACATGCTTTAAAAATTACCTACAGACAATACTACTGTATTAATAATCCAAATGAGAGTACTTGCTTGAATACTACTTGTTTTGCTTCCCTTTACGTCAAGGAATAATGACAGATCTTGTGCTGGTTTTGAATGAAAATATCAATTGGGGAGTGGATTTACATAATAAAATTAATAGAGCATGGAAAGCTTTCAGCACTGCTTTCTGATTTTCCTCTGTGTGTCACAGAAGTTATATTTAAAAAGACAGATGATTGCAAGTTTGTTTAGGAAAACAAATCCTCTGGGCTGCATGTATGAGACCTTTACATATGACAGCTAGCCCAACTTACAAAGCACTCAGGTTACTCCTCTTCTGTTCCTGTAAAGAAAATCTGTAATTGTGCAGAGTGCCACATGTGGGGCAAAATGTCGTCATTTACCCACTTTTTCATATTTACTAGCCTGGTTCTCTCCATGTAGAGATGCCCTTCTTATTTATGCTCTCTGAAGTGCACCCACCAAAAAGAAGATGGAATCAGACATCTATTGCCCAGTCCAACACAAAATTTTATTTCTTTGGACTTACAGATGGAAGATTTTGCAGGAAAAGAACTTACCATCTTTACACCACAATTAACCACTGGTTAATCATTTCATGGTTATCTGTGTCTGGGCTTTCTGTTACAGTAGAGTAAACCTAGCAGTGTCTTTTTCCAGCGGTGCAAGACAAGAGATCTTCGAGTCTGATGGGAAAGGGACTAGTGTAAGAGTTGAAGGACCTAGGTCTGGAAAGCCTGCTTTCTCATGAATCATAAGGGGTATATCACTTAGCTCCAGATTCATTACTTCCTCTCAGAGCTGCAACCATCCATCTTTACAGTGAGCAATAATGGTTGGGTTTTTTTACTACCTTTGAAAATTGTCATACCCAGAATTTGTGGCTCTCCATAAAATGGAAAGGAGGTCTGTTTTGTTGAGCCAACCGTATGAACAGTGAGCTGGCTAAGCCTCAGGAGAGAAGGACCGAGGGAAGAGGGGGAGGAGAAGTGTTGTTTCAACATCTGAGCTGCTGGTTTGTCACACACAGATCCCTTCATTTATTCACCCCTGCATCACAGTCCTCCTTCTGGAGAAAGCTGTAAAAGTCATGTCTGGTCCTGTAGCCAAAATCTGTCTTACATTCATGCCTGATGCCTGTTTTACACTCTTCTTTCATTATCCTGTAATGCTGCCAGTTTTGGATTGGTGTTGAGTTGCTGTCTGTGGCCTGCTTCTGGCTCTCCAGATGGGGATATTAGGTGAGCTTTCTGCAATCCTTTGAGACTGAGCCTCTCAAGTTGGCAGTCAATTCACTGCCTGCTTTATGAACCCTGTTTTAAGGCTTTGAAGAACGCAGTTTGAGCTAAGACCAAAGAAGATTTTACTAATTTTGAGGTAGGGACAAGTTTGCAATTAGCTACTGTCCTGGTTTTGGCTGGGATAGAGTTAATTTTCTTCCTAGTAGCTGGTACAGGTTTGGGCTGGCTGCACTGTTGTCAGTGTGCTCTCCCATGTGTATGCTAGTCGTCTTGACAAACCTTCAAAGTAACAAGTCTTGAAGCCGTGGATATTCACATCTCTCAGAATTATTGTCTCAAGGTATCTGCAAATTGAGATGGACACCACCATATCAGTTGCATTTAGAATATATTATCAGATTTAGTATGAGAATAATGTTGATAATACACTGGTGTTTTGGTTGTTGCTAAGTAGTGCTTATCCTAAGCCAAGGATTTTTCAGTTTCCCATGCTCTGCAAGCAAGCAGGTGCACAAGAAGCTGGGAGGGAGCATGGCCAGGACAGCTGACCCAAACCAGCCAAAGGAATATTCCATACCACAGAACGTCATGTGCAGTGTATAAACTGGGAGGCGTTGGCCAGGAGGGGCAGATTGCTGCTTGGGCATCGGTCAGCAGGTGGTGAGCCATTGCATTGTGCATCACTTGTCTTTCTTTTTGTTACCTTCCTTGTCATTACTACTACTACTACTACTACTACTATTACTACTACTATTTTTTAAAAAAATTTTAATTATTCAACTGTTCTTATCTCAACCCATGAGTTTTAATTTTTTTCCCACTGTGGCAGGGGGAGGAGTGAGCGAGTGGCTGCGTGGTGCTTAGTTGCTCGCTGGGGTTAAACCACGACAGCTGCTAATGGAAACTTCATGGTGCTCTAAAGGTGAGGAATCAAGGAAGGTTCAAGTTAAAAAGAAATTGTTTCAGGGCCTGTAGAAGAGTGAAAAAGTGGGTTCCTAGATCCCACTCTCTTGTGATAAATCAGACAGGTGATTTCTGGTTGGCTTCCATTGTTTCCAGTCATGTCAATAAGGACCTACTTAATACTCAAATCTGTTTTGTTATTTTTACATATAAATTCCATTTCATAACAACAATAATACTTTCCAGGCAGCTCATTTGAGGATGATTACTCTACTTCATAGGTAGTAAAACTCACTTGGTCTCATTATACAACTCAAGGTGTGTGAAGCAGACAATTGCCCATAAACATGCTGCCTGATGGGTGTTAATGCTTCATTATATTTACTGTTTTCTTTTCATGGCTTCAGATAGCATGACAAACTTTTTCCCCAGGAATAAAAATCGGAAAATCTTCTGCTTTTTCTTGGCAGAGCGTTCTTCCTAGTCTGGCAGTTAATGTGCCTCAGATATTCTCTAAAAATTGAAGAGAATATCCCTGTCTTCACATTTTGGCTAGAGGTTTTACAGTGTAAGAAAAATGTCTGATTTGTTGTTTATATGAGAGAGAGTATCTTTACAGAAATGCATAATTTATGTCAAAGTGTTTTAACTTGTATACTTAAATTAGGCACCTAACTCTGCTAAAATTCCCAAATAATGTCCCAGTTTACATCAGCATTTAAGCATGTGCTGAAGTGTTTTCTTGAAAAGACACGTGATTTTGCAGTTGTTCATAAATGAGGTGATTATCAAAGTTCTTGAGTAGATCAGCCCCTTAGAAGCTAGAGATACTCATCTAAAAGAGTCCCCTGCTTATCTGGCTGGAGTTGAATTTAGATGTCTGGATTAAGTCATCCATGGCTGAACATTTTGGCCATCATGTTTTCAGTGCTTACCAGTGACAGTTTTAATTATTATAATTATTCATACAAAACCCCAAACACTTGACTGCTTCTTCCCCACTCTGCAGTCATTATCAAGAGGTTCAGTGTGTCTGTACTTATTTGGAAACAGAAAGATTAACCTAGCAGTTGAAAATCAAAAACCTCATACATTTTATTCCTGTTTAGAGGGTCTACCTGATTCTGTCTGGCTATTGTGAAAATATAAGTAGTGATAAGAACACAAATGTTGCTGGCTAGCTGTTTTTACCTTTTGCAACACAGAACATTTACAACAAGGATTTAAGCAAACTGAGGCAGACTGTTATATGAGGTTCATATAATGACAGAATTCCAGTGGTTTTGACATTTTGTGGTCAGGGCCTTCCATCCAGGGTGCAGGTACTGTGACACAGAACATTGTGTAACCCTGAGATATCTTCTGTTAATTTCTATGAGCAGGAATCTTAGGCTCTTACATCACTTATTTCTTACACTTTTGTATCTTGCACTTTTGTAATAGTAATATGTTGATTGCCTTTAGTGGCGTGCTGTGTTCCTTGGGAAAATGGGACTAGGAAAGATTTCCCGAGTCCCTGAGTGCTGCCTGTTGCTGGCTTTGGCAAGCATGTGCTATAATCCCGTTCACATACAGTTAGGTTGTCTTGCCTTCACTGAAAGCCTTCCAGAATCTTGGTCTTCTCATGGTTAGAAACCATCTAACTAGATTCCTAATTTTGCTGGTGGCTGATCTATACCAACAGTTTTTGGGCTGATAACGCCCTTTCATTTCGTGCTTGCTGCTAATGCCCTTCTGCTTCATGCTTCTTCCTTGAGGTATTTTGTCGACCTAAGGTATTTAGGAAAAGCATTTGTATCACTTCGAATATTTTATAAAGCGCTTTTGGATCTATCACCCAGCATTCTGTCCATCTTGTCTACCTCTTCTCCTCAGCTGTGATCTATAGTCATCTGAGCCACCCCTTACCCCTTCTTTTCATCTGTTCCTTTCCGGCAGAACTTTTTTGTGAGACAGATCATATAATCTAAACCTCATCTGGTCACTTGCTACCGAAGCTTAAATAATTGAAATGTCAATAATATACCATTTAAAATCTATTCTACTTAATCTCCCAGAGTGGTGTGTTGGCAGATTGTGAATGTCACACTACTGATGAGCAGAGGACTTGGATAACTATGAGCTTCTAATCAAGAAATTCATCTAAAATTGTGTATCTGTGTAAGAAATGCTGGCACAGAAGGATGAAGTACTCACGAAAAGCAGTTGGGCCTAAAGTGATTACTAAAGCAATTCAGGGCATCGGGGACTCTACTGAATATAGGTCTCTGCAATGATTCAGCCCTCATAAGTCTGTCTGATTCTTTCCTGCTGCAGTGCTCCCTAACAGAGGCAGTGTTGCAGCGTCCTCATCTAGCTTATGCTCACTGAGCTGCCTTCAGGGGCGGCAGGGAGATCCAGGACTTACCCCACTAGCTGAAAATTGTCCATTTGGATTGGGCTGGCTGCACTGTTGTCAGTGTGCTCTCCCATGTGTATGCTAGTCGTCTTGATGAACCTTCAAAGTAACAAGTCTTGAAGCCGTGGATATTCACATCTCTCAGAATTATTGTCTCAAGGTATCTGCAAATTGAGATGGACACCACCATATCAGTTGCATTTAGAATATATTATCAGGACTTTATTTTCAGTTGTAAAAGACACTCAGTTATGCTATTCTAGGATTTTACAGTTTATTCTAGTGATTTGAATAATGACTAGAATAACAGTTTATTCTAACCATTTGAACTGCACATCAGCATGGTAACTGAGAATTTATTAATAATGCTTAGAGCTTAAACATTGCATTTCAAAGAGACTTACAGACAGTAGGTAATTAATAGCTTGATGCCACTGATCTGTCTATAAACTTCAGTTCCTGTCACAGACCTTATATCTTGTGAAGTACAGTTATGATGGCTGAGATCTAAAGCACAACTTTGCACAAGATCTCAGATGTCTCTGCGGTTAAATAGAAGACTGACTGTGGTCTTATGAGAGCTGGAGCAGGGCACCCAAGCTTCAAGTCGTTATCCCCCATCCGGCCAGCAAGCAAAGGGAATGCTGCTTAGTAGGTTTTTTGTCTTTGAGTGATACCTGTCATAAGCAGTTTATTTCCTGCTGACTGAAGAGGAACAGGCTTCTACCACAGTAGCCTACAAAACCCAGCATGGGACAGTGAAGTTGCTACTTGGCAACTGAATGTTCAAAGGCCTGAATACTAATGCTAACTCTTCCTTCTGTGCAAGTGGCTTCCAGTACAGACCTTGTGGCATTGTGAAGGGTGTCCTAAAACTAGGCTGCTGCCTTTTCTGCAGCAGGACTTGCTTAGGGCAAAGGTATGCCTGCCCCAGAGCAGATGAAGCCCTCAGCAGCCCTGTGTTCCTGCTCCAGGGCTCGACTCAATATGGCAATCAGACAGACCTGCTGAGACGTGAGTGTGGGTGATGCTGGGATGGGGTGAGGGGATCCGTCATGTGGTACAAGTTTAATACAGACCAGTCCAGACTAAATTTTGGAGTCCAGAGTAAGGAGGGGCACTGCCAGTG